>NC_057740.1:44504883-44526843 GCF_004010195.1 Chiloscyllium plagiosum
AACCCAAGGTCCCGGTTGAGGCCCTCCCTATGGGTACCGAACTTAGCTATCAGCCTCTGCTCAGCCACTTTCCTCTGCTCCCTGTCCTGAAGTCCACCTTGGAGGATGGTCACCCGAAGGTCCGAGGCTGAATGTCCTGGACCACTGAAGTGTTCCCCAACTGGGAGGGAACCCTCCTGTCTGTTGATTGTTGTGCGGTGCCCATTCATCCGTTGTCGTAGCCTTTGCTCAGTTTCCCCAATGTACCATGCCTCTGGGCATCCCTGTCTGCAACGTATAAGATAGACAATGTTGGCTGAGTCACATGAGTACCTGCCATGTACACGGTGGGAGGTGTTCCCACGCGTAATAATGGTATCTATGTCCACAATCTGACACGTTTTGCTCAAAAACCACATAGATTCATGTCGAACTCTGAGCTCAAAAACTGCATGAATTTATGTAAAACTCTGTTATTTCACTTTTTAGATTGGAATCAATCCACTTGTAGAATGACATCTAATGTTGTTCACTGCGCTTTGAGTTTTGAAAGTTTTGGTTGTGTGCATTCGGTAATTTAAGCAGTAAAATAATATACTGATTGTTACAATCCTCTTGTCTTCAGGATGTATGGCTAACATAGCTGTCTTTACACTGGTGGCAGAGCAGAGGCAAATGAACCCATTCCATGCTTGCAAAATTCAAATAGGAGAAAGTGAGGACTGCAGATGCTGGGGATCAGAGCTTAAAAATGTGTTACTGGAAAAGCACAGCAGGTCAGGCAGCATCAAAGGGACAGGAGAATCGACGTTTCGGGCATAAGCCCTTCTTTCCTGCGTTTTTCCAGCAACACATTTTTAAGTTGCAAAATTCAAAGCCAGGTTTAATGTTAGATAGAATTCTGTGATTGGACAGCATTTTCTGAATACTCTGGAGTGTGTGTAGAACTCCCATAGCTTTTACATACCTGTACTAATTGGTCACTGGTTTGTACGAAAATTTAAGTGTGCAGTAAGAAATGGGATGAGGCAGCGTTAGTAGGGCATTGTTTAATGGATGGAAAGCAAAGACAATGATTGATGGATGTCTGCCTGGATTGTGTACATATTTACTCTGCTCAAGAATATGACTTTTGTATGAGTCACTTTGGGAAATTTGCACATTTGATCAGTTAACTGGAGACAGCTGTAACTAACTTTAACCAGAGAAATGGATGTCAGGTACATATGAACACATAGGTTAGGAATAGGAGTAGGTCATTTGGCCACTCCAGCCAACTCCTCCATTTATGGAGGTCATGACTGATCTAATTGCAAGCCTAATTATACATTCCTGTCTACCCTGAATAACCTTTCACCTTTTTGATTAGCAAACATCTATCTGCATCTACCTCTGTATTATCTGAAGACTTTGTTTTCCTATGTATTTTGCAGAGTGATTATAGAGAGCTAGGAAAAGTTAAAAACCAGGACCCCAATGGTGGTAATCTTCAGATTACTTTCCTGTGCCATGTGCTAGTAAGGGTAAGAACAGGAGGATCTGGCTGTTGAAGGTGTTGCTAAAGAATTGGTACGGGGGAGGGATTCAGATTTTTAGATCATTGGGATTTTTTCTGGGGCAGACGTTGTAAATCTGGGCCCCAGGAGGGGCCTCTTGGTTCCGCAATCGGTCAAATAAACACCAGCAGCTCAGTCTGATTCAACAATTTGTTACAATGTCAGGCATGGGTTATCCAGCAACACGGGGGCTAAGCACCTCTGTGTACTCTGGAAAAGCTACTGCACTTTAGCTTAAACACAAGCAACTTTTATAGGTCTCTTAACAAACAGAACAGTCTTGATTGCAAAATTAATCCAATAAAATGAAGTTAAATGACAAATAGACATAAAATTAAGCCAATGAAATTTCCTGGGAACTTACTTGGTTCGCACATCTTTATCTCTCTGCACCTGCGTCTACAAGGCCAGCTAGGGTACTTTAATAATGTCATATCTTGCTTGGTTAATTCATACTATGAACCAAGGGCATTGTTTGCTAATCTCTTTCAATTAGTTCAGGAATGCAGTTTTCAGCAGAGTTGGGTGCCATTATAAACAAAATTGTTAACTTGCTCCAAGAAGCCATTTTGTTATTTTAAGTTACTTACATTAAGAAGCCATTTTGTAGTTAGTAAAAACTTGCATTAAATGGTTGCTCCTGACAACAGCCTAAATCCAGATTTTAGATTCTCATCTCCCCACTTTGGTCATTCCATGACCACACCATAGGCGGTTAGGGCATAAAGTAGATCAGTCCAATCGAATGGACACCAGAGACTCCTCTTTTAGGGAGGAATGGGTAGGCAATGGCGCCTCCTCAACTTTATCTGAATGGAGAAGAAGCATTTTCTGGGTGGAACTGATGCTGTCAATAGAAATTAATCTTTTAGCAATAATACACTTAACAATAGCAATGCCAACAAAAAGACCAATTAAAACAATACCAGCATACATAGCCATATTTATCACCCAGTTGTACCATGAGCCAAAACCCTTATCTCCCCATCCCGCACCCTCAGTCATTTGGCTGATGAAGGTGTGGATGTTATGTACATGCCTGGTAATATTCTCGATGAGGTCAGTGATCCCCATGATGCATTTGACTTTGACTGTGGTGCAAACTCCACCTTCTTTGGTGAGTATATAGTCAAGAACGTACCAGTTTGTTGGGAAAATAGGCATAATTCTGGAAGTATGTCCCTAACTCCTGTTAAGGCAGCAGTTGTCTCAATACCCAAGAGGGTGAGACCACAAATGAGATAATTTTGGTTTTGATGGCTAATAATTCCTGCAGACCCTCCAGCAGAAAAACGTACTAAGAAATGCATACCCCAGAGAGTGAGCCTTCGTGGTGCTCAAAGCTTTCGGATTCTTCCAATTTGCAAAGAATTCAGATGAGACTGAATGTTTGACAGGGAGATCCCAATCCCATTGCCAGGTAATTGGACAGGGAACCGTGGTCGGAAAAAATGTTCTAACAGTTACAACACAGGGAGTGCCTATTTGATTAAGGACCAGGAAATTGGTTGCTTTGCCTTGGCTAAAAAAAAAGTAACCAGATTTAGTATAAATGATGGAGGGAGCATCCCAGTAAGAAGCGGGCCTGTCTTTGTGACTTCCTGGAACATATGGATAGTCCATGGATGGCTGTCCTGAGTGGTTGAGGTGAAAGCTGTTTAATAGAAAGAGATGGGTCTTTTGGAAAGAGATACGGTTATTGTCGCAGACTGGTTCCTTCCATCCCCCAATTGGGAAGATGTGGGTCCCATTAGGGGTCTCATAATAAAGGTAAGTGCTATTACCCATTCCACAAAGGATCTGAATACCAGCGATAACAGAGACACACTCTTCCCCAAGGCATACGCATGAGATGCAAAGTCCTACAGGGGATTAGTGGCGACTGGCACATTTAATTCCAAAAGAGAAAATGCTGGAAAATCTCAGCAGGTCTGGCAGCATCTATAAGGAGAGAAAAGAGCTGACGTTTCAAGTCTAACTGACTCTTTGACCAGCTTTGACGAAGGGTCAGTTAGACTTGAAACGTAAGCTCTTTTCTCTCCTTACAGATGCTGCCAGACCTGCTGAGATTTTTCAGCATTTTCTCTTTTGGTTTCAGATTCCAGCATCTGCAGTAATTTGCTTTTATTTTGGAACATTTAATTATCACGCAGGAAATAATCTTGGTCACAGTAATGCAAGTACACCCCCATCCTTTACCATTGTAACAATTCAGATAGGTTACTCCAGATTTATTGGAAGAAGTCCAGAAGCAGCTAGCAGGTGGGGATAGGTAATAATCAAAAGAAATGTTATGTCCAGTAAATGCTTTAGTAGCTCTCCATACTCCTTCATTAGGATTTGGGAGGAGAAAAAAAGAAAGGAGGTCAAGGAGTCATTCGCTGAAGTCAGGGCATAACAGACCACTTCGTCCCTGCCAAATATTCTGTTGTGACTTTGGAGAAACAAATTGTTAGTGAAAGGTACCATTTCCCCATCTTCTCTTTTGCGGCGTGACCTATTTGAATGGGGGCAAGGCTTACCAGGGTTGCCCATAGCACAACTGAAATCAAACTGGCACACAACATCTTTACAGGGTAAAGACCATTTAGACTTGTTCAATAAATGAACTGTTCAATCTTTTTGATGCAGTTGACCACTGCAGCAGTCAGTCTTGGTAATGTTCAGTCTCTTGGCACGCAAGGATTTTTTTTCGGCATAGTTGATACGCAGTCTCTGATTGTACAGGATTGCACAGGTAAACTGTCCCTTCTTGTGCACCAATGCTGGCAATGGCAAGTCCACAGAACAAGGCAAGTTCGATCTTCATCATGTCCCCCCTTGCAAAGAGCTCATCTGATGAGCTTGCAATGATGGAGATGAACCTAGGCGGAACATTCAGCGACCTTAGCAGCAGTTGGGGTGATGAGGAGCACTGGAAAGATCCTTCCCATCAAGGTTGGAGGCTGCAGAGTGTCCATTGTAATTAAGTTTAAACCATTTCCTCCTTGCCCAAGTGTAAACAAAATACACATAGTCAATTAAAATAGGCAGCAACAAAGAAGGAACACAAACTTGTCCAGCAGGGGTCACCACATTCTGATTTGAGTATTGAGGGAGTACACTATTTGAGGCCAGAGTTTGTGCTCTTCAGCAGGGGCATCCCCCTTGATTTCTGTACCTTACCCAGGTCTGGCATACCCGTCCATAAACTGTGTCTAACCGAGTTTTGCTGGGGGACCAGAAGTTTGGGGTGTAAGGCTGCCTGCTTGGCAGCTGCATCTACTTGCCCATTACTTTGGAAACAGTATCAGTTTCCTCGGCATGAGCCGAACATCTTGGATAATTGCCAACAAAAAGCATTACTACAACGCTGTTCCTTGGGGGTTAAACATCTTCAATGTACCCACAAGGCTCCAAAATCATGGGTCATACTAAAAGTACAATGAAGAGTCAGTTATATTAGTAGATTTCCATTTGCTAGGACGAAAGCATGTCGATTCCCCACGTCAGCTCCAAAGTAACATTAAACACACATCACTCCCTGGTGGCCGCATTTCAACAGTTAAAGCAAGGGCCAGGCATTTGTCCCTGGGCGTTTTGATGTCTTGTTCCCAGTGTCAAAGGTGAAATGCTGGGGCCTGCCTGTCCCCATTTTCAGGATCCCCTCGGGCTAAGATTGTCCAGCAATGGTCATCGGGTGGGCACCTGAGGTAGGTTCCGCCCCCAGTGGGTATCATGGTTCCAATCAACTCTATCAGGGCTGGTGTACGGTATTTGGGATCGCGAGGGCGCTGGATATAATCGGTTTTACCTGTAACTTGCATCATTGTTCAGTCTGGTTCTGGCCATCCCAATAGAAAACCACTGCTCACCTCATTTGCTACTGGAAATTCCTGGACCGGTTTGTACTGTTGGTCTGGATCATCTCAGTGATTCCAGCTGGAAAATATTGCAAACACATAGGGTTATTTAAAGGTAATTGAGCTTCTTGATTATTGTTCAATTGTGTGTCACTTCCATCAGACAGATAGGCGCATATTTCAGTCTTGTAACACAAGCCATTTGTATTCAGGTGACTCCCAGAATTTTGATGTGTTTGCATCCGTATCACCCTTGGACATATTGAGCAAATTGAGCCGGTTTGATCTTGTGGTCAGGGGCATGTTTTATTAACATTATTCTAATTCCCGGGATGGGACCCAGTTTGGGATGGTGCAGGCCACTTATCCCCATGATATTGGCTATGAAGACTGGATGCTTCATTTTCAAAAGAAGGAAAGGTTTGTAACAAATGGGTGGTTTAAATTAAGGCTGGGGACAATCAGGAGATGTTAGGGGCTCAGCAGGTATCCAGGAACAAAATCCCCAAACTGAAAAAAGGGGTCGGTATGCCAAACATAGACTCGGGATTCCGAGTAGAATCTAAATTCTTTATTTTACAGTGTTGTTGTTTTAACCCTGTTTGTATATTCCTCAATCTTAGTGGCCTGACACTGTTTCTCATGTCCCTTTTATTTTTTCATATATCCATTCACAGTCACATCTGCTATACGTACCTCTATCCCTCAGTCACAGGCAGAATTCCTTCAAAGGGCCAGTAAGGTATCTTTCCATTCTTTAGTTTGCAACGAATTAATGCAGCCATGCTTCAAATTACCCATGAGGCAATGAGACAGGTCACTGACAATATGTAAAGGAATAAAACCAAGCGATCCTGCCAATTAATTCTGATTTTGTGATTTGAGCTAACACAATTAATTATTAAAAATAATAAAACAAATAATCATTATCTGTAATTCAGAAGTGGAAACTGAACAAGTGACTAAGACATTTTAAAAGTCATCAATATAAATTTGAAATTCATTTAATCAGTATTCAATATTTAAAATGTAAAATGTATACAGTTTCCAACTTTGAAATGCACTATAATTACCTGGTTCTAGTCTCTTAATTTAAATCTAAGATTAGATTCCTTAAGCGGTCCTGACCAGTCATTGCTCATTTGCAATGCTATAGGCCGTGAAATGACTGCAGCTGCGTTAAAAGGTCTACTCTATTCGCATGGTAACAAAAAATTTCTAATGCACGAATAATGGCCGAATCCAAAGACACAGATATTAACCATAGGATATTAATTTTGTTACATGATTTATCACAACCTAATGTTGAACTGAAACTTCAATTGTCATTGAGGGAGGGGACTCCCTTAATAAAGGTACGACTGGCACATCATAATCACCAATGAAACACAGAAGTCTTAAAATTAAGTGGAAACAAACAAATCTGAAACAAGGAAAAAGGTTATAAAGTTGTATTTGAATCTGTATTAAACTGATTTGAAATTGAATAAGCCTGGCTTTCATGTAAGGATAAAAGAGATTAGTCAGAAACTGACAGTAGGAAGAACATGGGTTAATATTTCATTTCATAATCACTGAAGGATCCTTAACCTTAAAAAGAAATCAAGCTAAATTTCCAAAATGCAAATCAAATCCAAAACAGTCCTGGATCTCGAGCTCCAGGCAACAAAACACAACATCCAGTTACCAACAAGCAAATGTGCAACCAAATCGAATCTGAAAGGGTTCAACTTTCTGCAAGCTGTGGGCTGTCTCTCTTTCTCTGTCACACATACATTCCAAAAGTCAAAGTTAGAGAATTTTACCCTTATAAATCTTGGCTGTGGCACAAAGTGTGTGAGAATTGTATTGCTGGCCAGCTTTCTTATTTTTTTAACATCACAAGGGCAGCAACCACCCTCCATATTTCATAAACAAAGAACAAACACCAAAAACGAACAGAACAACAAAACAAAGCAGCAAAGCAAGACAAGCCAAGCCGAACAGACACGACAGAAATAAACTCGACGTAAAACTTTCACTAATCAACAGCCTGACAGCGAACAACAAGACTAATGAGTGGCCAACCATTGAACTGCACAGCTCTGTTGACTATCAGTCACTGGTGACTTTTCCTTTTGTTTCTGTTGATGTTTAACTTGAGCACATTCAATTTTGAGGACCTTAATAGATATCATGGTAACATTATTAGTTCATCCAATCCCAAATTTGGTGGCAGTATCCTACCATGAGTGCAAAACAGATTCTTTTTTTGTCATAGAATTGCCACCACACTAATTAATTGCCAAATCAATTGCTGGCTGATTTAATCAATTGAATACTTTTAGGGACACTTAGTGGCCACTGCTCATCACCTAATGTCTTTTTTAAGGCACCAGACTGTCAGTTTTCTCCGGAAACCTCTCACACACATATAGTATTACCCATCATAAAAACCTTCCTTTTATGACTCAAAACCTTTACTATTTAACAGCCCATCAACACACAACAATCTACTGACTTCCACAGACCCTTCTCGACTTTCCTTAACCCTCGATAATGCTGTTATAATGTATCGCGATACTTTTTTTTATCTCACAGAACAATTTAAATACCAATATTAATAATGCCAATCCGACCGTATCAGAGTTCCCACCTCTGCTTACAGATCCCTGATCTGCTAACGCAAGTTCCCAAATTCCCAACTTCCGTAGGATCCTTGAACCTGTCTTATCTCTTTAATTTATTTTTTCTTTAGTCAGAGTTCCCAACTCTGCTTACAGGCCCCCTTCCTGCTAGGATCCTATTTTATCTTTTCTTTTCTCTGTATCTAGGGTCCCCGACCCCCAATCTTACAGACACCGATCTGTTCCAGGCTGGGCTGAGATGATAGACAGCCAGGGGTAAGGTCAACCACCACTTGAATGAAACGAAAACCAGGTGGATATGAAAAACTCACGTCTGGGTGGCCAATTCCTCAGCACTCAATGGTGGGGGACTCAAGGCTCTTACACCACTGTCCACAATCTGTCCATGCCGTATCCGAGTCACAGACACCAGATGTAAATCTGGATCCCCCGGGAGTGGCCTTTCGGGTCAGTCAAATAAACACCAGCAGCTCAGTCTGATTCAACAATTTGTTACAATGTCAGGCATGGGTTATCCAGCAACACGGGGGCTAAGCACCTCTGTGTACTCTGGAAAAGCTGCTGCACTTTAGCTTAAACACAGGCAACTTTTATAGGTCTCTTAACAAACAGAACAGCCTTGATTGCAAAATTAATCCATTAAAATGAAATAAAATGACAAATAGACAGAAAATTAAGTAAATGATATTTCCTGGAAACAGGGTTGTTTTGCGCGCCTTTATCTCTCTGCACCTGCGTCTACAAGGCCAGCTAGTGTACTTCAATAATGTCATATCTTGCTTGGTTAATTCATACTACGAACCAAGGGTATTGTTTGCTAATCTCTTTCAATTAGTTCAGGAATGCAGTTTTCAGCAGAGTTAGGTGCCATTATAAACAAAATTGTTAATTTGCTCCAAGAAGCCATTTTGTTATTTTATGTTACTTACATTAAGAAGCCATTTTGTAGTTAGTAAAAACTTGCATTAAATGGTTGATCCTGACAACAGCCTAAATCCAGATTTTAGATCCTCAGGGTGACCTGTTAAAGAGGGCTGGCTAATGCTGCAAGGGAGGGTTTAAACTAGATTGGTAGGGATGTGGGATACTCAACAGCAGGGAGGCAAGTGTGAGGCTGGAAGGAAATACAGTAATCAAAATTAATAAGATTAACAGACAGGTCAGGCTGCTACACAAGGAATGGCTGTTGGATTAAATTGCATTTATTTCAATGCAAGAGGGCTGACAGGTAAGGCTGATGAACTCAGGGTGTGGATAGGTTCGTGGGACTGGGTTATTATTGCCATTACAGAAACATGGCTAAGGGAGGAACAGAACTGGCAGCTTAATGGGCCAGGGTACAGGTACTTTAGGCAGGAGAGAAATGCAGGGGAGAGGGGAGGGGGAGTTGCATTTTTGATTCAGGTGAGTATCACAGCAGTAGTCAGATTAAATAACTGAAGGATCATCCAGTGGAGGTGGAGCTAAGAAATGAGAAGGGGATGGTGACATTATTGGAGTTGTACTATAGGCCTCCAATTAGTCAATGGGAAACAGAAGAACAAATATGCAGGGAGACTGGGGAGACTTGCAGGAGCAATAGGATTGTCATAGCCATGGATTTTAATTTTTCTAACATAGACTGGGCCTGCCAGAGCATTAAGGGCTTAGAATGGAGTGGAATTTGTTAAGTGCATTTAGGAAAGTTTCCTTAAGCAAGAAGGGGCAAAACTCAATCTACTCAAGGGAAGTAGAGCAGGACAAGTGACAGAAATGATAGTGAGGGAACACTTTGGGAGCAGTGACCATAATTCTATTAATTTTAAAATAGTTATTGAGTGGGACAAAACTGGTCCACAGGTTCAAGTGTTTGCAGACAAAGTGGGAGTCCTTTAAAAGTGAGATAGCTAGAGTTCAAGGTTCATTTGTTCCTGTGAAGGTGAAGGACAAGGTTGGCAGGAATAGGGAACCCTGGATGATAAAAGATATTGAGGCTTTGACCAAAAAAATGAAGGAGGCATTGCTCAATACAGGCAGCTGGGATCAAGGGAATCCCTGAGGTATGTAGAGGATACAGGAACATAGAACAGAGAACATTACAGCGCAGTACAGCCCTTCAGCCCTCAATGTTGCGCAACCTGTGGAACCAATCTGAAGCCTACATTATTCCATCCTCATCCATATATTTATCCAATTACCATTTAATGCCCTTAAAGTTGGCGAGTTTACTCCTGTTGCAGGTAGGACACTCCCGCCCTTACTACTCTCTCAGTAAAGAAATACCTCTGACATCTGTCCTAAATCTATCACCTTTCAATTTAAAGCCGTGTCCCCTCGTGCTAGCCATCACCATCCTAGGAAGAAAGCTCTCACTGTCCACCCTGTCTAACCCTTTGATTATCTTATATGTCTCAATTAAGTTGCCTCTCAACCTTCTTCTCTCTAACGAAAACAGACTCAAGTCCCTCAGCCTTTCCTCATAAGACCTTCCCTCCATACCAGGCAACATCCCAGTAAATCTCCTCTGAACCCTTTCCAAACTTCCATATCCTTCTTGCAATGCGGTGACCAGATCTGTACGTAATACTCCAAGTGCAGCCGCACCAGTGTTTTGTACAGCTGCAACATGACCTCATGGCTCCGAAACTCAATCCTTCTCTCAATAAAAGCTAACACACCGTATGCCTTCTTAACGCCCGATCAACCTGGGTGGCAACTTTCAGGGATCTATGTACATAGACACTGATATCTCTCTGCTCATCTATACTGCCAAGAATCTTACCATTAGCCCAGTGCTCTTTATTCCTGTTGCTCCTTCCAAAGTGAATCACCTCACACTTTTCCACATTAAACTTCATTTGCCATCTCTCAGCCCAGCTCTGCAGCTTATCCATGTCCCTCTGCAACCTGCAACATCCTTCAGCACTGTCCACAAGTCCACTGACATTAGTTTCATCCACAAGTTTACTAACCCTTCCTTCCATGCTCTCATCGTCATTTTGTAAAAATGACAAATAGCAGTGGTCCCAAAACAGATCATTGCGGTACCCCACTAGTAACTGAACTCAAGGATGAACATTTCAGCTAGCCAATTTCTGATTCAAACCACTAAATCACACTCAATCACATACCTCTGTATTTTCTGCAATAGTCTACCTTGGGGAACCTTGTCAAACACCGTACTGAAATCCATATACATCACAGGAACAGCTTTACCCTCATCCACTTGTTTGGTCACCATCTCAAAGAACTCAATAAAGTTTGTGAGGCATGACCTACCCTTCACAAAACCATGTTGACTATTCCTAATCATAGAACATAGAACATAGAAGAATACAGCGCAGTACAGGCCCTTCGGCCCTCGATGTTGCGCCGATCCAAGCCCACCTAACCTACATTAACCCACTATCCTCCATATGCCTATCCAATGCCCGCTTAAATGCCCATAATGAGGGAGAGTCCACCACTGCTACTGGCAGGGCATACTCGCTGAGTAAAGAACCTACCCCTAACATCTGTCCTATACCTACCCCCCCTTAATTTGAAACTATGCCCCCTTGTAATAGTTGACTCCATACGTGGAAAAAGATTCTCACTGTCGACCCTATCTAAACCCCTAATCATCTTGTACACCTCTATCAAGTCACCCTTAAACCTTCTTTTCTCCAATGAAAACAACCCCAAGTGCCTCAGCCTTTCCTCATACAATCTTTCTACCATACCAGGCAACATCCTGGTAAACCTCCTCTGCACCCGTTCCAGTCCCTCCACATCAGTGTATTCCTCTCTGGATGCTTATAAATCCTATCTCTTATAACCTTTTCCAACACTTTACCCACAACCGAAGTAAGGCTCATTGGCCTATAATTCCCAGGGTTGTCTCTACTCCCCTTCTTGAACAAGGGAACAACATTTGCTATCCTCCAGTCTTCTGGCACTATTCCTGTAGACAATGATGACATAAAGATCAAAGCTAAAACCTCTGCAATCTCCTCCTTGGCTTCCCAGAGGATCATAGGATAAATTCCATCTGGCCAGGGGACATATCTCGTTGCCTGTATCTCAGTATTCTCCTCGACAATATAGTCTTTTTCCAGTGTGAATACTGATAAAAAATATTCACTTAGTGCTACCCCTATCTCTTTGGACTCGACGCACAACTTCCCACTACTATCCTTGATTGGGGAGAAAGTGAGGTCTGCAGATGCTGGAGATCAGAGCTGGAAATGTGTTGCTGGAAAAGCGCAGCAGGTCAGGCAGCATCCAGGGAACAGGAGAATTGACGTTTCGGGCATAAGCCCTTCTTCATTCCTGAAGAAGGGCTTATGCCCGAAACATCGATTCTCCTGTTCCCTGGATGCTGCCTATCCTTGATTGGCCCTAATCTTTTTCCAGTCATTCTTTTATTCCTGATATAGAATGCTTTAGGAATTTACTGAAGAAAGCAATCAGAAGGGCGGAAAGGGGGCATGAGACAGCGTTGGCTGAGAAGATGAAGGTGAATCCAAAGAGGGTCTATATAAGAGGAAAAAGAATAATTAGAGAGATACTAGGACTCGGAGAAAGTGAGGACTGCAGATGCTGGAGATCAGAGTCGAAGAGTGTGGTGCTGGAAAAACACAGCAGGTCAGGCAGTGTCCGGGGAGCAGGAGAGTCGACATCTTGAGCATAAGCTCTTCATCAGGAACAAGGGGATGGCCCAAGGAGGCCAAGAGATAAATGGGAGGGAAATGAGGTTGGGGGGGGGGAGGTACCTGAGAGTGTGATAGGTAGATGAAGGTGGGGGAAGAAGGTGATAGGTCAGAGTGGAAGGTGGAGCGGACAGATGGGAAGGAAGATGGACAGGTAGGACTGTTCAAGAGGGCGGTGCCGAATTGGAAGGTTGGGACTGGGATAAAGTAGGAGGAGGGTAAATGAGGAAACTGGTGAAATCCACATTGATCCCATGTGGTAGTAGGGTCCCAAGGCAGAAGATGAGGCGTTCTTCCTCCAAGCATCGGATGGTAAGGGTTTGGCGATGGAGGAGGCTCAGGACTTGCATGAACTTGGGGAAGTGAGAGGGGGAGTTAAAATGTTCGGCCGCAGGGCGGTGGGGTTGGTTAGTGCGGGGGTCCCAGAGATGTTCTATGAAGTGTTCCGTAAGTAGGCATTCTGTCTCCCCAATGTAGAGGAGACCACATCGGGAGCAATGGACACAATAGATGGTGTGTGTGGAGGTACAGGTAAATCTCTGATGGATGTGGAAGGCTCCTTTGGGGCCTTGGATGGAGGTGAGGGAGGAGGTGTGGGCACAGGTTTTGCAATTCCTGCGGTGGCAGGGGAAGGTGCCAGGAGGGGAGGGTGGGTTGGTGGGGTGGAGGGGGGGGGGGCGTGGACCTGACAAGGGAGTCGCAGAGAGAATGGTTTTTGCGGAACACAGATAGGGTTGGGGAAGGAAATATATCCTTCCTGGTAGTGGGGTTTGTTTGTAGTTGGTGGAAATGGCGGAAGATAATGCAATATATCCGGAGGTTGGTGGGGTGGAAGGTGAGGACCCAGGAGAGTTCTGTCCTTGTTGTGATCAGAGAGCAAAGATACAGGAAGTGGATGAGATGTTCTGGAGTGCATCGATGACCACATGGGAGGGGAAATTGCAGTCTTTGAAAAAGGAGACCATCTTTGATGTTCAATGGTGGAACTGGTCCTCCTGGGAGTAGATGCAATGGAGGCGGAGGAATTGGGAATACGGGGTGGCATTTTTACAGGAGACAGGGTGGGGGAGGAGGTGTCATCCAGGTAGCTGTGGGAGTCGGTGGGTTTGTAGAAGATGTTTGTGTTGAGTCGGTCACCGTTAATGGAGATGAAGAGGTCCAAGAAGAGGACGGAGGTGTCTGAGATGGTCCAGGTGAACTTAATGTTGGGGTGGAATGTGTTAGTGACACTGATGAACTATTCAACCTCGTCGTGGGCGCACGAGGTGGCGCTGATACAGTCATCACTGTAGTGGAGGAAAAGGTGGGGAATGGTGTCAGTGGAACTGCGGAAGATGGACTGTTCCATGTAGAAGAGACAGGCATAGCTGGGGCCCATGACAGTGCCTATGGCTACCCCTTTAATTCGGAGGAAGTGGGAAGATTCAAAAAAGAAATGATTGAGGGTGAGGACCAGTTCAGCCAAACAAATGAGAGTGTCAGTGGAAGGGTACTGGTGGGGTTGATGGGAGAGGAAGAAACGGAGGGCTTGGACTTCTTCGTCATGGCAGATGGAGTTGTACAGGCACTGGATGTTCAGAGTGAAGATGAGGCTTTGGGGCCGGGGGAACGTAAGTCATGGAGGTGTGGATGGTGTCCCGAACGTGGTGGGGTGGGGAATAGGATGGTGTCACATTATGCAGAGATGAGTTTGGTGGAGCAGGAGCAGGCCGAGACAATAGGTCGACCGGGGCAGTCAGGTTTGTGAATTTTGGGTAGGAGGTAGAACTGGGTGGTGTAGGGTTCCCAGACCATGAGGTTGGAGGCTGTGAATGGGAGATCCCCTGAGATGATGAGGTTGTAGATGGTCTGGGAGTTGATGGCTTAGTGATGGGAGGTGAGGTCATGGTCAAGGGGGAAGTAGGAGGAGGTATCCGCGAGTTGGCACCTGGCTTCAGCGGTGTAGAGGGAGGTGCGTCAAACTACCACTGCAGATCTCCTCACCTTGTCTGCTGGTTTGATGGTGAGGTAGGGTTAATAGCAGTGATGGTTTCGATCCATCGACCTGTGGATTATGGACTCAGCATGAATCCACTATGCCTCCTCAATGACGAAAGTGGACATAGGAACCACAGGACATAGATGAGGCCTTCAATGAATATTTCTCCTCTGTGTTTACTGTGGAGAAAGGCATGAAGACTTGGGAACATGGGAAAGTTAGTGGCAATATCTTGGGGACAGTCCATTTCACAGTAGAGGAGATGTCACAGTATGAAGGTGGATAAATCTCCTGGTCCTGACCAGATATATCTAAGAAGCCTGCAAGAAACTATCGAAGAAATTGTGGAGGCCCTGGCTGATATTTTTGCGCCACCGTTAGCTACAGGTTGTGTCCCAGAAGACTCGAGGGTAGGGAATGTTGTGCCGTCATTCAAGAAGGGCTGGAAAGAAAAGTCTGGGAGTTGTAGACCAGGAAGCCCAACATCTCTAGTAGACATATTACTTGAGAAGATTCTGATGGAAAAGATATACATGCATTTGGAAAGACAGGATTTGATTAAGGGTAGTCAGCGTGACTTTGTGCATAGGAGATCATTGGTGAAGTGACCAGGAAGATTGATGAGAGCAGGAAAGTAGACATAGTCTATATAGATTTCAGTAAGGCCTTTGATAAGGTTCCACATTGTAGGCTGCTCTGGAAGGTTAGATCGTATGGAATCCAAGGAGAGCTGGCAAATTGATTACACAATTGGCTTGGTGATAGGAAGTAGAGGGAAATAGTGGAAGGATGCTTGTTTGACTGGAGGCCTGTGACTAGTGGAGTGCCACAGGGGTTGGTGCTGGGCCCATTACTGTTTGTTATCTACATCAATGGTTTGGATGAGAATGTACAAGACATGATTCCTGAGTTTGCAGAGTTCAGGTGCACAATTCTTTAAAGTGGAATCACATGCAGACAGGGCAGTGAAGGAGGCTTTTGGTACACTGGCATTGAGTATAGAAATTGGGAGGTTGTGTTGCAATTGCATAGGACATTGGTGAGGTCATGTTCAGTTTTGGTCAACTTGCTATCAGAAGGATGTTATTAAACTGGAAAGAATACAGAAGAAATTTACAGGGATGTTGCCAGGATTCAAGGGTTTGAGTTATAGGGAGAGATTGGACAAGCTAGGACATTTTTCTTTAGACTATAGGAGACTGAGGGGGGAATCTTATAGAAGTGTATAAAATCATGAGAGATATGGATAGGGTGAATGCACTTAGTCTATTTCCTAGGGATGGGGAATCAAGGACTAGAGGGCATCAGTTTAAGGTAAGAGGGGAAAGGATAAAAGGGAGTCCGAGGGGCAACATTTTTATACAGAGGGTGGTACGCATATGGAATGAGTCACAGTGGAAATGGTTGAGGTGGGTACATTAACAACATGTAAATGGCATTTGGAGAAAGATGTGGCTAGGAAAGGTTTAGAAGGATATGGGGTTGAAAATGTGTTGCTGGAACCGCGCAGCAGGTCAGGCAGCATCCAGGGAACAGGAGAATCGACGTTTCGGGCATAAGCCCTTCTTCAGGCTTATGCCCGAAACGTCGATTCTCCTGTTCCCTGGATGCTGCCTGACCTGCTGCGCTGTTCCAGCAACACATTTTCAGCTCTGATCTCCAGCATCTGTAGACCTCACTTTCTCCCCTTAGAAGGATATGGGCCAAGTGCAGGGAAATGGAGTTAATATGGATGGACATTTTGGTCAGCATGGACCAGTTTGGGCTGTAGAGCCTGTTTCCATGCTGTGGGGCTGTATGAGAATTCCAAAGACTCGAGAACTGAGAAAACATTTCCCCTCATCTCTGTCTTAAATGGGTGACCCCTGAAATTTAAATACTGGTCTCAAGTTCTAGATTGTCCCATAAGAGGAAACATTCTTTCCATATCCATTCTGTCCTCTCTTAAACTCTGGTGGATTCAGGCCCAGCCTGTCCAAACTTTCATCATGAGATAGCCCATCCACTCCAGGTATTAATTTAGTAAAAACAAAAACTGGAAGAACTGAAAATACTGGAAATCAGAAATATAAACTGAAATTGCTGGAAAAGCTAATTTAGTAAACCCTCTCTGAATTGTTTCCATTGCATTTACATCAAAGAACAATACAGCACAGGAACAAGCCCTTCAGCCCTCCAAGCCTGCGCTGACACATTTGCCCTTCCATACTAAAACTATCTTCACTTACAGGATCCATATCCCTCTATTTCCTTCCTATTCGTGTATTTGTCCAGGTGCTTCTTGAAAGCTGCTATTATGTTTACTTCCACTACCTCCTCTGGCAACACATCGCAGGCACTCACCACCCTTTGTGTGAAAAAGTCGTCTTACACATGTCAGTTAAACTCCCCCTCTCCTCTGTGTTCCCTAGTAATTGATCCCTCCAAATCGAGGAAAAAAGCCTCATACTTTCCACTCTATCCATGTCATTCATTACCTTATAAGGTTCCAGTAGGTCACACCTCAACCTAACCTTCTGAGTGAAAAAAACCCAGCCTATCCAACCTTTCTTCATAGCTAAAATCCCCCAGACTAGGTAACATCCTGGTAAACCTTTTCTGTGCCCTCTCCAAAGCATCCACATCCTTCTAGTAGTGTGGTGACCAGAACCATACACAATATTCCAAGTGTGACCCAACTGAAGTTCTATAAACATAGAACATAGAACATAGAACAGTACAGCACAGAACAGGCCCTTCAGCCCACGATGTTGTGCCGACCACTGATCCTCATATATGCACCCTCAAACTTCTGTGACCATATGCATGTCCAGGAGTCTCTTAAATGTCCCCAGTGACCCTGCCTCCACAACTGCTGCTGGCAACGCATTCCATGCTCTCACAACTCTCTGTGTAAAGAACCCGCCTCTGATATCCCCTCTATACTTTCCTCCAACCAGCTTAAAACTATGACCCTTCGTGTTAGTCATTTCTGCCCTGGGAAATAGTCTCTGGCTATCAATTCTATCTATGCCTCTCATTATCTTGTATACCTCATTTAGGTCCCCTCTTCTCCTCCTTCTCTCCAATGAGAAAAGTCCGAGCTCAGTCAACCTCTCCTCATAAGATAAGCCCTCCAGTCCAGGCAGTATCCTGGTGAACCTCCTCTGAACCCTCTCCAAAGCATCCACATCTTTCTTATAATAGGGCGACCAGAACTGGACACAGTATTCCAAGTGCGATCTAATCAAAGTTTTATAGAGCTGCAACATAAAGCTGCAGCATAACTTGTCTATCCTTATACTCAATGTCCCTTCCAATGAAAGCAAACATGTCATAGGCCATTTTTAGTACCATATCTACCTGTGCTGCTACCTTCAATTATTTGTGGACCTGTACACGCTGATCTCTCTGCATATCAATACTCCTAAGGGTTCTGCCATTCACTGTATAATTTCCATCTGTAACTGACGTTCCAAAATGCATCACCTCACATTTGTCCAGATTAAACTCTCATCAGTCATTCTTTCTACCCATGCCTCCAACTGATATATATCCTGCTTTTTCCTCTGACAATCCTCCTCACTATCTGCAACTCCACCAAACTTTACATCATCTGCAAACTTAGTAATTAAACCAGCTACATTTTCCTTCAAATCATTTCTGTAGATCACAAACAGCAGAGGTCCCAGCACTGATCCCTGTATCGTACCACTTGCCACAGACCTCCATTCCGAAAGCATCCTTCCACCACTATGCTCTGACTCCTATGACTGAGCCAGTTCTGTATCCATCTTGTCAGCTCATCCTTTGATTTTTTTTTTCTCAGGGATCAGGTTCCGCTCCCCCCACCCCCACCTCGAAAAAAAACAGCAGAAACCAACAGCAGCAGTAACACACTGATTGTGGCCCAGTCAGCACAGTCAGGCTCCTAAACCGAGGCACTCCTGTTTATATTTATCTTTTTTTTTTCGTTCAAAACGTCCACACTGCCGCCTAACTGTGGCAGTGCTTATTTTTCCCCAGCACCCATGTTGTGTGTGTGCAAGTGTGAGAGACACAAGGTGCATGAATCTTTATTCAGTTTCCACCACCAGGAAGAAAGGAAACACCCGAGTGCCCAGTGACAAGCAGTTCCCTTCACATCAAAGGGCAATGCTGTGTGATCAAACAGTGAAGGGGAGGGCAGGGATTAAATCACAATAGAGTTGGACGGGGAAATAATGCACTCCACTCCCTGCGGTGCCTACCTTTCCCTGAAAATCTTGAGGGTGTTGGTGAACACCACATGCTCCTTCTCCAAGGACACCCGGGCTCTGACATATCCGCGGAAGAGGGGCAGGCCATTGGCCATAACGACCCCCTCCACGGCCCACTGCCTGGACCTGATTATGGCCAGTTTGGCCAGGCACAGGAGCAGACCCACGAGGAGGTCATCTGAGCCTCCCTCCCACCCTCCTCTGCACCGGGTGCCCAAAGATCGGGAGCGTGGGTCTGAAGTGCAACCAAAAACAGAGGAGCAGGTCTTTAAGAAAATCAAAAAGGGAGTGCAGACGCCCACACCCAATATACACGTGGTCCACGGACTCCACAGCGCCACAGAACAAGCAGTTGGGCTGGGAGTCCGTGAACCACCGCAATCTGCGGTTGCAGGGGACTGCTGCGTGCAGCACCCTCCACCCCAGATCCCCGAGAGAAAGGGGGAGGACTCCCGCGTAGAGAGCCCTCCACTGGGGATCCCCACCGCCCGGTGGCAAATGGGCACGCCAAGGCGTGTCCGGCTGGTGGAGGAGGGAGAAGAGGTGGATGGTGTATACAGGGCCCACTTTGACACATCTCTGAAAGGGACAAAACTAAAATTCTGGAGGTGGCTCAGGTTGTGGGGCACAGGCTCCCGGGGGAAGTACGGGACCTTGGGCCCAATGTGAAATTCAGCTCATCTTTGATACCATGTGTCCTCACCTTAGGTACAGTCTGCCATGAAGGACTTTGTCAAAGGCTTTAATCCTTCATTAAAGACACCCACCTGATGAAGGAGCAGTGCTCTGAAAGCTTGTGCTTCCAAATAAACCCGTTGGACTATAACCTGGTGTTGTGTGATTTTTAACTTCTTTAAATAAAGAAGAGTAATACCCAGATGATCTTGTAATTTATTAGTATTCCAGAGGTAATTGTGCCAGAGTTCTGTAAAGTGAAGCAGAGCCTCCCAGTGTTTGTATTCAATCCCAGTAAGACATCCAGATGCCTCTGCATCTTAAAGCTTTGTAATCCCTCACCATTTTGATAATGTGTTTTTTTTAAGATTCTTACATAATGGTCTAATGGTCTAACCAGTACTTTATATAATTGCAGTAAGGCTTCCCAGCCCTTATACTTCAACCCCCATGAAAAAAGGGCCAGCATTCCATTAGCCTTCCTGATTACCTGCCACCCCTGTGTGCTAGCTTTCTGTATTTTATGCACAAGTTCCCCAAAGTCCCTTTGTCTTACAGCTTTCTGCAGTTTGTCTCAATTTAAATAATATTCTGTTCTTTTGTTCTCCCTTGCAAAATGAAAAACTTCACATTTTCTCATTATACTCCATTTGCCAACATTTTGCTCACTTACTAAACCTATTGATATCTCTTTGTTTGTATCCCCTTTACCACCTGCCTTTATACCTAATTATGTGTCGTCTGCAAATTTGGCTACAGTATATTCTTTCCTCCATGTCATTAATATACATTGTAAAAATTGCAGTCCCAGCACTGATTCCTCTGGAACCCACTAATCATGGATTGCCAACTTTATTCTGACTTGCTGTTGCCTGCCCATTAGCCAATTTTCTATCCATGCTAATGTCCTACCTCCAACACCATGACTTAATCTTTTGTGAGGTACCTTGTTGAACGCCTTCTGGAAGCCAAAGACAACACATATACTGGTTCCTCTCTATCCATTCTGGTTGAGATTTCCTCAAAAAAATTCTAATAACCTAATCAGACATGATTTGCCTGTCATGACGCCATGCTGACTGTGCTTGATTACATTGTGATTTTCTATGTGTTATGTTATTACTTCCTTAATAATTGATTCTAACATTTTTCCAACAATAGACATTAGGTTAATTGGCCAATGGTTACCTGCTTTCTGCCTCCCTCTATTTTTGAAAAGGGGAGTCACATTTACAGTTTTCCAATCGTCTGGTACTTCTCCTGAATTCAAGGATTTTTAGAAAATTGCAACCAGTGCATCCATTATCTCTGCAGCTGCTTCTGTTAGGATCCTTAGATTCAGCGACAATGAAAGAACTTGACAGTGATAGTGTTCTCGAGACATTGCTGGTCTTGTCCATCTCTGTGCTCAGTGTAACTGCTGTTACCCTGAGCCTGAGGCTTCCGGACAGTGGTAATTTTCTTTAGAAGTGAATTGCTGACTTTTCTAAGGTGGTGTTGATGGAGCATTGCTATATGAAATATGTACTCAAAGCATTGATGGTGGATTAAGTTCTGCCTGACAATGTGTCCTCAAAACCAAGTATAAAATATGGATAGTGTGAATGAAATTGCTGAAATGTTTTATGGAGGGATATCAAAATCATCAGGATTTTAAGGTGAGAGGAGAGAGATTTAAACAAGACATGAGAGGCAAATGTTTTACACAGAGGGTAGTTCACGTGTGGAAGTGGTGGATGTGGGCACAATTACAATGTTTAATGACCACAAAGGTACACAGGAAAGCCACACACACAGACCAAGTCCTGAACTACGAAAGAAACCACCCCAATACACACAAACGAAGTTGCATCAAGACACTATTCAAAAGGGCCACAACATGCTGCAGTACACCAGAACTGCAAAATGACGAAGAGGAACACAGCTTAAAAATACGGGGTAGACCATTTAGGACAGAGCTCAGGAGAAACTTCTTCACCCAGAGAGTGGTGGCTGTGTGGAATGCTCTGCCACAGAGGGCAGTGGAGGCCCACTCTCTGGATTCATTTAAGAAGGAGTTGGATAGAGCTCTCAAAGATAGTGGAATCAACGGTTATGGAGATAAGGCAGGAACAGGATACTGATTAGGAATGATCAGCCATGATTATATTGAATGGCGGTGCAGGTTCGAAGGGCTGAATGGCCTACTCCTGCACCTATTGTCTATTGTCTAACACCTATACAGGGTATTAGCCAAAAACGGATATCCTCGCAATTTCATCAACAGATGCCTAAGGGAAAGACAATGGAACGAGGACATGCCACAGCCCAAAGGACGAGCCACACTACCATATATCAAGAACATCTCTGAACTGACAGCCAGACTACTGCGACCACTAGGACTTATAACAGCACA
>NC_057740.1:44526992-44528142 GCF_004010195.1 Chiloscyllium plagiosum
TCGACCTGGACCCAATATATCGGCCACTACAGCGGACAGCTGAAACTGACAACTGGAAGCGGCAGGGACAGGCCACTATGAATGCCGGAGGAAACACCACAGAAGCGCTTTGCAGGAGGCTCCCAAGCACTGAGGATGTCACCTAGACAGGGGACGAAACGTTTGCAACAAAAACTTCCAGCTCAGCGAACAGAACCACAGCAACGAGCACCCGAGCTACAAATCTTCTCACAAACTTTGAAATGTTTAATGACACTTGGATGGATACATGAACAGGAATGGTTTGGAGGGTTATGGGCCTGGAGCAGGCAAGTGGGACTAGTTTAGTTTGGGATTATGTTTGGCATGGACTGGTTGGACCGAAGGGTCTGTTTCTGTGTTGTATGATGCTATGACTCTTATGTTACACACTTTGCTGTTTTAAACCTGATATTTTGCTAAACTATAAAGTTGCGTTTTAACGATGCATTCTGGAAACAGTAAAGACAACTTGACCCAGCATCAGAGATATTCTTGAAATCACCAATCTTCCAATGTGTGTAGTGAATGTCCAGGAATGAGCTGGTGTGTCAGTTTTCCCCTTGCACTTGAGGAAAGTAAATTAACCAAATTTTACTTTTACTGTTACCAGAAAGAGGTCCCACTTCAAGAAGATTTCCAAGCAGGCACCAACGATACGCACGAGCAAAAGCTTCTCATCTGGCTTGCAGCTGAATCTCCCACCCAAAGAAAGTCTTCCAGGGTCACCAACTCACAGTCTGTCACCAGGACCAGCAACTCCCTGCCCAAATTCTGGTTCTGAGCTCCATTCAGGTGACATCTAATCATTCCACAAGCTCCTGTACTTGTTTCATGTTGGATTGTGGAGAAAACAGCTTTATAAGGATGTTGCTGAAAATGTGTTGCTGGAAAAGCGCAGCAGGTCAGGCAGCATCCAAAGAACAGGAGAATCGATGTTTCGGGCATAGGCCGTCCTTCAGGAATGAGGAAAGTGTGCCCAGCAGGCTAAGATAAAAGGTAGGGAGGAGGGACTTGGGGGAGGGGCGTTGGAAATGCGATAGGTGGAAGGAGGTCAAGGTGAGGGTGATAGGCCGGAGTGGGGTGGGGCGGAGAGGTCAGGAAGAAGATTGCAGGTTAGGAAAGCGGTGCT
>NC_057740.1:44529318-44539501 GCF_004010195.1 Chiloscyllium plagiosum
GAACTCAGCACCGCCTTCCTAACCTGCAATCTTCTTCTTGACCTCTCCGTCCCCACCCCACTCCGGCCTATCACCCACACCTTGACCTCCTTCCACCTATCGCATTTCCAACGCCCCTCCCCAAAGTCCCTCCTCCCTATCTTTTATCTTAGCCTGCTGGGCACACTTTCCTCATTCCTGAAGAAGGGCTTATGCCCGAAACGTTGATTCTCCTGTTCCTTGGATGCTGCCTGACCTGCTGCGCTTTTCCAGCAACACATTTTCAGCTCTGATCTCCAGCATCTGCAGTCCTCACTTTCTCCTTTATAAGGATGTTGCCAGGGTTGGAGGATTTGAGCTGTAGGGAGAGGTTGAATAGGCTAGGGCTGTTTTCCTTGGAGCATTGGAGGCTGAGGGGTGACCTTATAGAGGTTTACAAAATCATGAGGGCCATGGATCGGATAAATAGGCAAAGTCTTTTCCCTGGGGTGGGGGGAGTCCAGAACTAGAGGGCATAGGTTTAGGGTGAGAGGGGAAAGATATAAAAGAGACCTAAGGGGTAACGTTTTCACACAGAGGGTGGTGCATGTGTGGAATGAGCTGCCAGAGGAAGTGGTGGAGGCTGGTACAATTGCAACATTTAAGAGGCTTTTGGAGGGGTATATGAATAGGAAGGGTTTGGAGGGATATGGACCGGGTGCTGGCAGGTGGGACTAGATTGGGTTGGGATATCTGGTCGGCATGGACGAGTTGGACTGAAGGGTCTGTTTCTGTGCTGTACATCTCAATGACTCTAGATTGCTTTTACAATTAAATGCATGATCATTTTTTTGTTTTCTATCCTGAGTTGTAAATAGCTAAAAGTTCTTACTGAGCTCGCTTGACAAATGTTGAGATAGAGTTGCTATTACAACTTTAAGTTTAAAGAGCAGTCATAGAAAGACTTTTGTGAAGGTCTTTAACGAAAATTTCTCTCTTTCTTTTAGGGACTAATTCACCTCAGAACATCTCCCCTGGATCTAGTGCTCCAAGCTCACCAGCTGGGAATATCAGACCTTGCACCCTCCATGGACTGACTCCCAAATCTAATCACCAGCGTTATAAAACTGGACATCGTAAATCTATCAACAGCATTCCACCCTCCCCTCTGGCATGCACGCCATCACCAACACCTCAAGTGTCCTCGCCACACCGTTCTCCTTCACCTTTATCATGCTATTCAAAAAATATCCAGTCATATCCCTGCAGGATGCTGTCACCTCCAACCACTGTTAGAAGTTCAACTCGAACTCGCACTGGGGATTTCCCACAATCACCATTACTGAAATGTGTGCAATCAGCAGACAAACTGTCAGCTGCACATCTTACAGATAAGAAACAGTGTGGCTCAGTAAAACAAGCAGAAAGATCTGCGTGTGAAGGAAGAAATGAAGTTTTACAGAAAGAATGTCAAAGTGTAGCTGAGATGGATGAGAACCAAGGGTTAGGTGGCAGGCAGTGCTCAGGAGAGAATGTATACCATGTTCATACAAGAACTCAGAGACCAAGAGAGCAGACAGCAGAACGACATGAGACAGACCGAGATGTAGTCATGATGAAAAAGCTAAATTGGTCAGAACGTCGTGATTCATTTAAGAAACAAGAAGCAGTTCGGGAAGTGAGTTTTGATGAAGCAGATGTGACATCGGCTGCTGCTGATTGGGAAAGAATGAGGAAAGAGAGAGTCAGTGTAGGTATAGAGGGAGAAGGTAGTGCAGATATAAACTATTCTCAGCATAAAGCAGCATGGCTCAGGAAAGGATTCACCGCTGATTCGATGCCTGAAGCAGCTGCAGAATATTCTAGACTTAAAGAGCCCAACAGTTGGAAATTAGGGCCACAAATTGATGTCTGCAAATCAAGTTTAGAAAATCCGAAAAAGGGTGTAGTGGAATGGGGATGTCAGATTCCTGGCTTGTGTGAAGATCCTTTTGGAGACTTGTCAACAGATAATACAGAAATCAACAGCTGTAGAAAACAGTGGGCACCAGTTCAGAGGGCAAAGGGAGAGAAATTGCAACCTGATTTGGGAGGGATAGCCAGATCAACAGGCATGTCACTCAATTTTGTACATTGCCCCCATCAATCAGATTTGCTGTACAGTCAAGAAAAAGCTCAAAGCTGCTTCAGAACAGATGAAAGTCAAACACAAAGTAAATTAATGTTAAGTGCCTGTGAACCTGAACATCACAGCAAAAAAGCAGCAAAGTGCAGCAGAGGGCAAGTGGCACATACTGACACTGAAACTGCACTGACTGCAGACAATAACAACACAATCTCTTCAAACTTTTCAACCAGGAAATCGACAAGAAATCGCAAGAAAGGAAGAGTTAAAAACTGAGCCCTATGGTTCATAGAGCCGAACAAAGGGAAAACCTGAAAGTCAACTTAGACTAAATTGAATCATTGGAAAAGTTGTCAGGATAGTGAGGGACAATTGCTGGAAAATGTTTTTTAGATTTCCTTTTATATTACCAAAATCCTCAAGTTCAGTTATACAACAAATCACACTTACCTGGGAAATCACCCAAAACTACTCTTATAGTGATAAGAGAACCAACATTGGAACAAACCCCGAGACAGCCACCAATGTATTTCCAACAGCACGATGTTTTAAGGTTTTACAGCTGTGTTTGATACACCAGGAACAGGATGACTAAATGTATCCTGAAGCAACAATGCAACATTTTCAGAACTAAATAAAGTCAACCTAATCCTGATAACCGAGAGCTACATTTTTCAACATTAAAACTTTGATAAAGCAATTTGATAATTCCGCTCAATGTGATCACTTAAACCCCATGTTCACTTGTTGGTAAAATGACAGAGAAGTTGTTTGAGGTCAATCCTTGGTAATGGGTCTCCTATTAAAACACATAAATAATCAGATAAGTTAGCAGGCAGCAGCAGAACGTTTTAAACAGAGTTTTCAATATTTTGAATTTTAGTTAAAAGTTCACTCGTGTTCTGAACTTGTTCGTTGAGAAGTGAAATACTGTACTAATAGTTGACATCAATTGCAACTTAGGAGCTTTACTCTGTCTCTAACCCTGTGCTGTACTTTCTCTGGAGGGTTTGATGGGGACAATGTAGAGGAAGCGTTACTTTGTCTCTAACCCCTTACTGAATGTGAATGTTTGAGGAACTAATTAAAGATGCCTTTGCATATTGTACCATTTCTTGGTGTGAATAGATCTGCTGAGCTTGTCATTCACCATTATGCACAATCTTTGGCACAATCAGTTGCCATCTTATAAGGCCTTGATGTAGTGAAGGTCAATAAGTGAATTCCATGGGATTCATTCTATCTCTTGTGGAGTGTAACTTGCAGTTTGTACTGTTCAGTGATGCCCCTTACCAAAGTACTTTACAAATATGATGCTGAATTTCAGTCCTTGAACATGTTGCCTTTCGGAATGAGTAATTGTCTTGGTTGTATGTTAGTTACGAGCTGTTGGGGTTCCAGATTGCACATCTAGGCTAATTATTGTCAATTTTAATCTTCTCTTAATCATTACAGAAAGACCACACTTTCTGCCCGTATCATTGATAGCCTATTGTTGTTTCAGATGTTGTGTATCTTGTGGTTAATGTAAAGAGTTAGATATCCCAGCAAGCTCGCTGAAATTCATGATCAGTTGGAAACCCTATAATGTCTGAGTTGACAGGTTGCAGGTTTCCCCAAAAATATTTTTGTTACAACACCATTAACCACTGAATTTGACAGAGAAAGTAAGTTTATACTGCAAACTATTCTTGAAAATGAAATGAAATAATGAATTAAACAAAGGTTGCTGAAAATTCCTTTCTTGTGAGTGTTCAAACCCAATATGCTGAATCTTGAGGTACAAAACTGTCAGGAAGGGAAAAGATTTCTTCCAATTCTGATTCTTTAATTTAAACTGTTCCTCATGTTTGACAAGCTGCATTGTGACTCACATTGATTCAGTGAGGAATGAAATACAATTTTAACTAAAGTTGCACTCGATGCTGCGCATTTTCTTATTAGTTTAATATCAACTTTTTTTTATTTTCCATATGCTGGATTTTGTTTAATTGTCTCTGTAACAGATTTTAATAAAGGATTTTATCTTCTTAACATCTTCTGCCTCTTTTTTAAAAGTGCAGGATGTAAAGATGTCATGTGACTGGAAGATAAGTCAACTATTGCTTTAATTGAGTTTCAATCATCACTCATTTCCTACAAGTGCAGGCTCTTCATCGATATCTTGCTGGATGCACAAAGCAACTTCTTAAACTGAGAGACAAATACAACAAACCATTTTGGAAGCATTGAGTTCCGAACTTGAGATGTCTTTCAGTGTCATCTCTTTTACCATTTCATCTCTTCCATGGACTCTCCTTTATCTTATCTTTCCCCAAACCTTATTGTTCCACTTGCTTTGAATTGGTCACTTTTAACTTTTCACAGTTTTGAAAAAGGCAGTCTGAAACATTTCTCTCTGTTGTGGCTTGATTAACTGAATACTTCCAGCATTTTGTGTTTACATTTGGGTTGAGAAAAGGATTGGGGATTGTTTTTTCTTTATTCTTTCATGGGATGTGGGTGTCCCTGGCAAAGCCAGCATTTGTTGTCTATCCCTAATTGGCCAGCAGTACTATTTTGGAGGACAATTAAATCCGACCACATTGCGTGGATCTGAAGTTGCATGTAGACCAGACTGGGAAAGGATCGCAGATTTCTTGAAGGACATTAATGAACCAGAAGGAAATTTGCAAAATGTTTATTATCATGATGGGCAACATGGTTTTGTGTGGGGGAGATTGTGCCTTACCAACTTAATAGAGTTCTTTGAGAAAGTGACCAAGTTGATAGATGAAGGAAGGGCTGTAGATGTCATATACATGGACTTTAGTAATGTGTTTGATAAGGTTCCCCATGGTAAACTAATTGAGAAAGTGAAGTCACATGGTGTGCAGGGTGTTCTAGCTAGGCGGATAAAGAACTGGTTGAGCAACAGGAGACAGAGAGTAGTAGTTGAAGCCAGTTTCTCGAAATGGAGAAAGGTGACCAGTGGTGTTCCGCAGGATCAGTGCTGGGGCCACTGTTGTTTGTGATATACATAAATGGTCTGAAAGAGGGCACTGTTGGTCTGCAGATGACATGAAGATTGGTGGAGTAGCAGAAAGCATAAGGGACTTTCAGGGAATACAGGAGAACATAGATAGACTGGAGAGTTGGGCAGAGAAGTGGCAGATGGAGTTTAATCCAGGCAAATGTGATGTGATGCATTTTTGGGAAGTCTAATTCTAAAGTGAATTATACAGTAAATGGAAGAGCCTTGGGAAAAGTTGATGAGCAGAGAAATCTGGGAGTTTGAGTCCATTGTACCCTGAAGGTTGCTGCACAGGTGGATAGAGTGGTCAAGAAGGCGTATGGTATGCTCGCCTTATTTGGACAGGGTATTGACTATAAGAGCTGGCAGGCCATGTTAAAATTGTATACGATGTTGGTTTGGCCGCATTTAGAATACTGTGTACAAT
Source organism: Chiloscyllium plagiosum (assembly GCF_004010195.1). NCBI lineage: Eukaryota > Metazoa > Chordata > Chondrichthyes > Orectolobiformes > Hemiscylliidae > Chiloscyllium > Chiloscyllium plagiosum. Next base: position 44,534,842 of record NC_057740.1, read on the forward strand.
TCTGGTCGCCACATTACCAAAAGAATGTGGACGCTTTGGAGAGGTTGCAGAGAAGGTTTACGAGGATGTTGCCTGGTATGGAAGGTGCTAGCAATGAAGAAAGGTTGAGTAGGTTAGGTTTGATTTCATTAGAAAAAAAGAAATTGAGGGGGGACCTGTTTGAGGTCTACAAAATCATGAAGGGTACAGACAGGGTGGATAGAGATAAGCTTTTTCCCAGGGTGAGGGATTCAATAACGAGAAGTCACGCGTTCAAGGTGAGAGGTGAAAACTTTAAGAGGGATATACGTGGCAAGTACTTCACATAGAGAGTGGTGGGCGTTTGGAACGCGTTGCCAACAGAGGTAGAAGAGGCAGGCACGGTAGATTCACTTAAGATGCATCTGGACAGATGCATGAGTAGGTGGGGAGCAGAGGGATACAAATACTTAGGAAATGGGCAACAGCGGATTTGGATCGGCTCAGGCTTGGATGGCCGAAGGGCCTGTTTCCAGGCTGTAAATTTTCTTTGTCCTTTGTTCTAACCAGCATGCAATATCTCTCTGACTCCCATCGAATCCAGTTTTGCCAGGCTTTCTTGATGCCACACTTGGTCGAATGCTGCCTTAATTGGAGGGTCTGTCACTCACCTCATCTCTGGAGTTCACCTCTTTTGTCCATATTTGGATCAATCTTGTAGAGAGTAGACTAATGGAGCAGTAATTGGTCAGGTTGAATATTTCCTGCTTTTTGTGTACAGAACATACCTGGGCAATTTTCCAGCTATGACCTTTAGTAACCCAACCAGCTCAGTCAGTACTGCTGCTGCTGAGCTACTGACTGTGGTGGAAGTTGAAGCCCCCCACCCATTCTGCACCTTGCCATCCTCAGAGCTTCATGGAGGTGGAAGTCAATGCTGATGACTCTCCCCCCTGACTGTATACCACTGTGCTGCCACCTCTGCTGGGCCGGTCCTGTCAGTGGGACAAGATATACCTAGGGATGTTGATGGTGCTGCCTGCGACATTGTAAGGTATGATTCCGTGAGTATGACTGTATCAGTCTATTACTTGATTAGCCTATGAGAAAGCCCTTCCAATGTTGGCACTAACCCCAGATGTTGGTCAAGTGGAGTTGACAGGATAGGCAGGGCTGAGTTTGCCTTTGTATTTCTAGTGTCTAGGTCGATGCCAGGTGGTTGGAATAGGTTTATACCTTTATTATAGCAGTTTGTTATGACTAAGTGGCTTTCTCAGTCATTTCAGAGGGCATTTAAGAGTTAACCCTATTGCTCTGGATCTTTATTTTTTCATTCACAGGATATGGATTTCAATGGACAGGCCTGCATTTGTTACCCATTCAATGTTCTGGGAACCCGTGTTCGATTCCTGCCATGGGGAATGGTAGAATTAGAATTCAATAAATATCTTGAATTAGGAGTTGAATGACAGCCATGAAATCATTATCAATTGTCAGGAAAAAAAGTCCCATCTGGATAACTAATGTTCTTTAGGGGAAGAAACTGCCATCCTTATCTGATCTTGCCTAACATCACTCTAGACTCTCAGCCCCTGGACAATTACACTGCTGTGGATCTGGAGTCACATGCATGACAGACTACGTAAGGACAGCAGATTGCCTTCCCTAAAGGACATTAGTGAACCAGATGGTGTTTTTTAAACAACCACAATGGGATGTGCTTAAATTCTCACTCATTACAGATGGTCATTACCCAACACTTATGCAGAGTGAATCTTACTTATCTGCTCAAACCCATATATTGTCCATGACACAGACTACTTCACTATCTGAGGAGTCATGAATGGTGTGAAGCATTGGGGAAAAAAAAAATCATTGGGAATATCCCCACTTTGGACCTTATGTTGGAGGGAAGGTCATTGATGAAGCAGCTGAAGATGTTTGGGCATAAGACACTACCCTGAGGAACCTCTGCAGAGTTGTCTTGGAGCTAAGATGATTGATCTCAAAAAACTATGACCATTTTCCTCTTTGTCAGGTTTGAATGCAGAATTTTTGGAAATAGGAACATTGGAGACTTGCAGAGGATATGAATGTAGTTGACACAAATTGTGGGACTTTGAGATATTGCAAGACACAAACTCTGCTTACTTTTTGATTCAGTGCAATTGACTCAATGGGATAAAACCCTACGCTTTTTTGAGATGCTTGATGAATTAGAATTGTTCAAGGAAGAATTTAAGGAAGACTAAAATAAGAATACAAAGTAGAATTTTCAGCCATGTGTTGTGGGGCAGTTCAATTGGCCAGTTATTTTTTATCCTCTATTATTTTTGCACACTCGAGGAAGTTCAGACTAAGTCAGATGAGTTTTTGAGATTCAATTCTGGGCAGCTGCAGTGATTAAGTTGTGAAATCGGCACCCAAGGGGTTAATCTTTCAACTCAGTCACGTGAGAGATACAGGAAGTCCATTCTGATTTTGGGGATTTCCGAGCTTTGTTTGAAATTGATGGTGAAGCATGAAGCTTGTAGGGGTCCTGGTATGTCTTCTGTTCTGGACAGTGAGAGAGGGTGAGGCCAGACCACCCTGTAATTACCCTCCTGCTCAATGGTGCAGCTCACTCGAAATTGCAACTGCCTGTCAGGTATGGCTCTGAGTTTTCAAAAATGATGAAAGTCTTAAGCTGGGAATTAAACAAAATTGGCTTATAAATAAAATTTAATTGAAACATTTTTTCACGTTCTGCGTAGTATCTTTTTAAAAACGAATTCCTATAAAAATAGCATTTCATTGTTCTCAGCAAATTCTCCAAGATTTACAGTTATGGTCGCTTGTTGTGAGGTCATTGGGCTCAAGATATTATTTGCATGATGTTCAAAATCATCCTTCTGAAAAGGCATTGCTTGATCAGGAGCCAGTGTAGGTCAGTGAGCATGCAGTCATAGGGGAACAGCACTTAGTACAAGTCAAGACATGAGGCAGAGTTTTGGATAACATCGACTTTATAGAGGTACAGTATGGAGATGAGTCAGGGTACTTAAATGCAGACGTGACAGAAGTATGAATGAGGGTTTCAGTATCAAGGTTGGGCAATGTTACAGAGGTAGAAATGGTGTTCCTAGTGATGGCATGAAATTGAGTTTGCGCGATCATCTTGGGAACAAATATGACAGCACGATTGTGAACAGGTTGGTTTGAGCTTAGACAATTGATGGGGGAGGAATGGCCTCAGTAGCTAGAGATCAATGTTTGAAGGAGGGACAAAGAAGTCAATTTTCAGTCTTTATGATATTTAGTTGGAGGAAATTTTTGTTGGTCCAGAACTGGATGTAGGTAAGCAATCTGATGATTAATAAACAGTGACGGTGTCGAGAGGTCATGGCGAATTGGAGCAGCTGTCATCAAGATAACTACAAAATATAATGCTATACTTTCTGGAACTTGATCCTGAGCGGTACTGTTTGTCCCTGCTTGTTAAGAACTAACTCTAATTTGCAGCAATTTGAGAAATCAGTTCACTGCACCTTCTCCAGGGCAATACCTATATGAAATCTAGGCATGAGCGTAAGAAGTTTGATCAGTAAGTTGCACTTGGCATGAAAATTGGTGGTGTGATAATGAGGAAGGTCATAAGGCCAGAAGTGGATATGTTCGCTGATTGCACAATGTTCAGCACCATTCGTGACTCCTCAGATACTGAAGCAGTCCGTATTCAAAGGTATAAAGACCCAGACAATATCCAGACTTGGGCTGAAAAGTAGCAAGTAACATTTATACCACACAAATGCCAGGTAATAACCATCTCCAATAACAGATAATCTAACCATCACCCTTTGTCATTCAATGTTGTTACATAGAATGCAGAACTATACAACACTTTGGTGATAGCGATCACAATTCTGTTATGTTTACTTTAGTGATAGAAAGGGATAGGTGTATACCACTGAGCAAGAGTTACAGCTGGGGGAAAGGCAATTACAATGCGATTAGGCAAGATTTAGGAAGCATAGGATGGGGAAGGAAACTGCAGGAGATGGGCACATTAGAAATGGGCACATTATTCAAGGAAAAGCTCCAATGTGACCTAGCTAAGTGTGTACCTGTCAGGCAGGGAGGAAGCTGTGGAGCGCAGGAGCTACCTGTCAGGCAGGGAGGAAGCTGTGGAGCGCAGGAGCCGTGGTTTACGAAGGAAGTGGAATCTGTGGTCAAGAGGAAGAAGAAGGCTTATGTTAGGATGAGATGTGAAGGCTCAGTTAGGGCACTTGAGGGTTACAAGGCAGACAGGAAAGACCTAAAGAGAGAGCTCAGAAGAGCCAGGAGGAGACATGAGAAGTTGTTGGCGGATAGGATCAGGGTAAACCCTAAGGCTTTCTATAGGTATTTAAGGAATAAAAGAATGACGAGAGTAAGATTAGGGCCAATCAAGGATAGTAGTGGGAAGTTATATGTGGAGTCAGAGAAGATAGGGGAAGCACTAAATGAATATATTTTGACAGTATTCACTCTAGAAATGACAATGTTGAGAATACTGAGATCCAGGGTACTAGATTAGGTGAGATTGAGGTTCACAAGGAAGAGGTATCAGAAATCCTGCAGAGTGTGAAAATAGATAAGTCCCCTGGGCCGGATGGGATTTATCCTAGGATGCTCTGGGAAGCCAGGGAGGAGATTGCCAAGCCTTTGGCATTGATCTTTAAAT
>NC_057740.1:44541115-44557942 GCF_004010195.1 Chiloscyllium plagiosum
ACAGGGAGAGCCTTTTTCCAAGTATGGTGACGGCGAGCACAGGGGGCATAGCTTTAAATTGAGGGGTGATAGATATAGGACAGATGTCAGAGGTAGTTTCTTTACTCAGAGAGTAGTAAGGGTATGGAATGCTTTGCCTCCAACGGTAGTAGATTCGCCAAGTTTAAGTACATTTAAGTCATCATTGGACAAGCATATGGACGTACATGGAATAGTGTAGGTTAGATGGGCTTCAGATTGGTATGACAGGTTGGCGCAACATTGAGGGCCGAAGGGCCTTTATTGTGCTGTAATGTTCTATGTTCTATGTTAACACAGGAATGGGCTCATCAGCCCACAATGCTGTTGCGAACATGATGCCAAATTAAACTAATCCCTTTTACTTGCCCGGGGTCCAAATCCCTCCATTATTGCATATGCATGTGCTTATCTAAAAATCCTTTAAACACTCCCATTGTACCTGCCTCCACCTTCACATCTGGCAGCACATTCCAGATTCCTACTACTCTGTATGAATAAACTTGGCCCTCATGTCTCCTTTGAACTTTCCCCCTCACCTTCAATATATGCCCCTTGTTTTCGACATTTCAATTCTGGGAAAATTATCCTGACTGTCAACCCTATCTTTGCATCACATAATTTTATAGATTTCTATCAAGTCTCCCCTCAGCCTCCGCTGCTCCAGGGAAAACAACCTGAGATTGTTTAGCCTCTCCTTTAAACTCATACCCTCTAATCCAGGCAGCATCCTGGTAAACCTCTTCTGCATGTTCTCCAAAGCCTCCATATCCTTCCTGTAATATGGTGACATCCTGACTCTTATACTCAATTCCCTGATCAATAAAGGTAAGTATGCTATACACCACCTTCCTGGACACACCCTCCTCCCTACCTTTTATCTTAGCCTGATGGACCCACTTTCCTCATTCCTGAAGAAGGGCTCATGCCCGAAACGTCGGTTCTCCTGTTCCTTGGATGCTGCCTGACCTGCTGTGCTTTTCCAGCAACACATTTTCAGCTCCTATACACCACCTTCACCAGCCTATTCACTCCCTATCCAGAGGGAGCTGTGGACTTGAACCTCAAGATCCCTGTATACATCAATGCTATTCAGGGTCCTGCCATTTACTGTATACTTTCCTTATCATGGCGGACTGGGTGACTCAGTGGTTAGCACTGCTGTGTCACAGCACCAGGGACCCATGTTTGATTCCAGCCTCAGGCGACTGTCTGTGTGGAGCTTGCATTTTCTCCCCATGCCTGCGTAGGTTTCCTCCGGGTGCTGTGGTCTCCTCCTACAATTCAAAGATGTGCAAGTCTGGTGGACTGACCATGTTAAATTACCATTAGTGTTCAGGGATGTATAGGTTAGGTGCGTTAACCATGGGAAATGCAGAGTTACAGGGATAAGTAGGGGGATAGGTCTAGGTGGGATGCTCTTTGGAGGGTTGTTGGATTTTTTGGGCCAAATGGCCTGTTTCCACACTCTGGGGTTTTCTACATATTTGATCTCCCAAAGTGCAGCACCTCACACTTACCCGGATTAAATCTCATCTGCCATTTCTCTGCTTATATCTGCAACTTATCTATATCCTGCAGCATCCTTTGACAGCCTTCTGCACTATCCACGACTCCTCCCAGTTTAGTATCATCTGCAAAGGTATTAACCCACGCAAATACTTTTTCAGCCAAGTCATTTATATGTATCACAGACAGCAGAGGTCCCAGCACGGATCCCCGCGGAACACCACTAGTCACGGACTTCCAACCTGAAAAACACCCTTCCACCACTATCCCCTGTCTGCTACGGGAAAGCCAATTCAAAACCCACGCAGCCAAGTCACAGTGGATCCCATACATTTGAATCATCTGGATGAGCCTACCATGAGGAACCTTGTCAAAAGCCTTACAAAAATCCATGCAGACAGCACCTACTGCTCTAACCTCATCGATCACCTTTGTCACCTCCATGAAAAATTTAACAAACTTAGTAAGACATGATCTATCCTGCACAAAGTCATGCTGACTGTCCCTAAGTAGTCTATGTTTTTCCAAATGCATGTGAATCCTATCCCTAAGAATTCTGTCGAATAATTTCTCAACCATTGATTTGATGCTGACTGATCTGGTGTTTCCTGGATTATCCCTATTTCCCTTCTTGAACAGAGGAACCACATTAGTTACCATCACTGAATACTCCACTAACAGCATCATTGGGGTTACCATTGATCAAAAGCTTAACTGGAATAGTCACATAAACACTGTGGCTACAAGAGCAGGCCAGATGCTAGGAATATTTCAGTGAGTAACTCACCACCTGACACCCAAAACATGGCCATCAACAAGGCACAAGTCAGGAGACTGATGGAATACTCTTCACTTGCCTGGATGGGTGCAGTTGCAACAACACTCAAGAAGCTTGACACCATCTAAGACAAAGTAGACCGCTTGAATGGTCCACATCCCAAACATCTACTCCCACAACCACCAACACTGAGTAGCAGCAGTGTGTACTATCTACAAAGTGCCCTGCAGAAATTCATCAAAGATCCTCAGACAGCATGTTCCAAACCCAAGACTACTGTCATCAACCATAAAAAAGGGCAGCAGGTACATGGAAACACCATCATCTGCAAGTTCCACTCCAAGCCACTCACTATTCTGACTTGGAAATATATCACCATTCCTTCAGTGTCACTGGGTCTAAATCCTGAATTTCCTCCCTAAGGGCATTGTGGGTCAACCTACAATGCATGAACTGCAGCAGTTCAAGCTCACCACTACCTTCTCAAGGGTAACTGGGGATGGGTAACAAATGCTGCATATCTGCAGCACGAGTGAATTTTAAAGGATAGTTTTAGACCACAAGATAATATAGATGGCTGGTCAGATTAGTTGAGGGAGAATCCTTTGACTCAGAGTGTTGTGGGTACCTGGAGCTTACTGTCTGACAGCATGGTAGAAGCAGAAATCATCACAGCATTTAAGTAGTATCTAGATGACTATTTGAACTGCTGTAACATGCAAGTCTACAGGCCAAGCATAGGAAAATGGTAGTCGAGTGGACAGGTACTTGATTACTGGCACAGCTGTGATGGGCTGAAAAGTCTCTTTCCACACTGTAAAACTCTATGGCTCTAATTAATGTTGACCAAGCCAACAATGTCCATCCCAAGAATGAATAAAATAAATATGCAGATGTCTATTCAAGTAAGAGCAAAATAAAAAGGTTTATTACTGTATTTAAAATTCTTCATTGAAGATTGCACACTATTGACAAAATCTGTCATTCATAATTTTAAAAATTAATTCCTGGTGGTCCCCATGCATCTGTTGCTAGGTGGAGGAGGGACTTGATGGTTGTGGATGTGGTGCCAACTAAATAGCTGCTTTGTCCCAAATGGTGTTAAGCTTCATGAGTGTTGTTGGAGCTGTACCCATCAAGGAAATTAGGGAGTATTCAATCCACTCCTGACTTATATATTGTAGATGGTGGTCAGGCTTTGGGAAGTCGGGAGGTGAGTTACTCACTGTAGGATTCCTAGCCTCTGACCTACAGTTATTGACTGCTCGACACATTGTAACCAGTCGACAATTCTTGACAGTTTATATTAGATTAGATTCCCTACAGTACAAACAGGCTCTTTGACCCAACAAGTCCACAACGACCCTCTGAAGAGTAACCCACCCAGACCCATTCCCTTACCCTATATTTACCCCTGACCAATGCAATTTAGCATGGCCAATCCACCTGACCTGCACATCTTTGGACTGTGGAAGGAAACTGGAACACCCGGAGGAAACCCACGCAGACACGGGGAGAATGTGCAAACTCCACACAGACAATCATCCGAGATGGGAATTGAACCCGGATCCCTGGCACTGTGAGGCAGCAGTGCTAACCACTGAACGACCGTGCCACCCTCATCTGACAAGTTGGGCAGTTCCAAGTGGTTTATGCACTATTGTGCACAATATCTCCACAGTCAGTTTCCCAAAGGACCATGACCCCCAACAACAAAACTCCCACCGCCATGGTGTCCTGGCACCAGAATGTACTAGGGGGACCTCACTTCGCCAGCTACAATCTCTATCCTAGAGAAAGACACTGACAACAGACTTGAACAGACCTGTAAACTCCATTCTCCAGGGATAAGACCATAAGATACCAAATCACGTTTCAGTGGAGGCATTTGAACGATCATGTCCTTCTAGGAACTGAGAGTGTGTGAACTGCTGCCTAGCCCAGTTCCAGCCCAGTGAAAATAGAAGGGACTAGGGCCTTGTGATTCCAGACAGATGCAGGCATGTTTGACAAGGAAGGGATGCTGTTTGTCATAGTTAAAACCAGGGCGTCTGTATGCCCATCCTTTCAAGTATCCCATCCTTCTTAACTCTCCAGACTCCATGCATTATCATCTCTGCCACCACCAATATTTTGTCAACATGCCCTTCCTTAGTAAACACTGCTAAAGTACTCCTTAATTGTTGTTCTTTTGCAATCTACCACTTAGTGTCCTATTTGATTTTCATTGGAGTCAGCCCACCTTTTATGACCAGTGTATTATTTACAAATGGAAGATTTTAGGTTTCGTTTTATGTTGATTATCATTCTATTTTCATATTCACTCTATTAGTCTGATTTTCTTGTCAATTCATCTCTCAACCTATTGTGTTTGGCATGGTTCTCACTTGAAGAATTCACTGCATGCATCACATACCCATCTTTTTTCATCCTATTCCCCCTCTCCTTTGCCTGTAAGTGGTTTTGGTTCCAATGTCTTTCACCATGACCAACATCAACGGGGAATGCAGAAGAAGAAAACTTAACAAAGCACGAGGGAGGAAGGAATATTGAGGGCTATAACGATAGATTATGTGAGTAAAAATGGCAGGAGCCTTCCATCAAGCTTAAACACCAGCATGGATTGATTAGGCTGAATGGCCTACTTCTGTGTTGTATATTCTGTGTAATTTGGTTTGTATTCCCTTAAAGTTGAGGGAAGATCCAATTGAAGCTTTTAACAAGACAGAATAATTGAAAGAATTTTTTCTTCCAGTGGAGACCAACAACAGGGGTGAATGGTATTAACCCATGAATGACTTAGCCTTAATTTTAAGTTATGAGAGACTTTTACACACAGGATAATGAAAATCTGCAAAGCAGTTCCCGCAAAGGATGATTGAGTATTCAGAAGCAGTTGAAGTTTTCAAAATCGTGGATGGTGCATCTTGGTAAGAATCTGAGAAATCACCAGATGAGTCAACTCAGGTCAGATCGAATAGAACCATGGAACTTCTGGAAGAGTTAAATGGCTTTTTGCTGTTCTTATAGATAACCTGAGATATTAAACTAAAACCTGCTGCTCTCTTTGTCTGTCTGTCTTATAGGTGGAACACCAGTGCATGGAATACCAACGAAAGAAAGATGCTGATCCGGTTATGATCAGCTTGTACTATGAAAGTCTCTGTGGAGCATGTCGTGGCTTTCTTGTGTTACAGCTTTTTCCCACCTGGCTGATGCTGAATGACATAATGAATGTCACGTTAGTCCCGTACGGAAATGCGCTGGTAAAGTACATTATAGTTTCTGATAATGTTGGTCAAAGGTTGTAGCCAAGCAGGGTTGGGGAAGGTCCGGGAAATGTTAATAATCTGAGTGATGAAGGAGGTAAAGGAGAGATGAGGTGAGACCATAAAAGTGAGAGCCAGGCTCGTGCGGCAGTTACTATAACTCACAATTTCAATTTCTACAGAATCTGAATCCAATTGAAAAGAAGCCAGTTCAGCAGAAATATTGGTTAAACTTTCCCAGTCACTAAGGTTGGATTTATATTTTTGTAAGTTAGTGATGAAGTTTATAAACTTGATCTTTTCATTCATGGGATGTGGGCATCACAGGCTAGGCTAGCATTTATTGCCCCCATCCTAAATTGTCCAGAGGGCAGTTCAGATTCAATCACATTACTGGGGGCTGGAGTCTCATGTAGGCCAGACCAAGTAAATGCTGCAGATTTCCTGACCTAAAGTACACTAGTGAACCAGATGGGTTTTTCTGACAATTGCTAAAAGCTTAACGGTCATGATTAGACTTTTAATTACAGAATTGTTACTCAACACAAGCTCCACCATCTGCTGTGATGGGATTTGACCTCGGTCCCCAGAGCATTATCTAGCATCTGCAACAATAATCTATTGATGATATCACTGGGCCATGGCCTCCCATTTCCCTGCACCTTATCTACCCTACTAATGTGCAATTCATGATGTGAAGGTGGTGGACTGTGTTGAATAAGGTCAAACGTCACATGACCCCAGGTTATAATCCAACAGGTTTATTTGAAATCACAAGCTTTTGGAGCGCTGCCCCATTGTCAGGTGAAGACCAAGGAGCAGCGCTCTGAAAGCTTGTGATTTAAAACAAAATTGTTGGACTCTAACCTAGTGGTGTGACTTCTGAGGATGTGCTATTGAAGGAGGCCATTCAGCCCATTTATCCCATTCAGCCTTAATTTTTATTAATCTAAAAATAGCCAGAGATACACCTACAATATCTTCACATGAAAGGCAACAGAGATAACCCAAGAAATTATAGGCTAATGAGCCTTACATCAATGGTCAGGAAATTACTGGAAAAGATTCTTCGGGACAGGATTTACTTGCATTTGCAAAATAATGAGCTTATTAGGGATAGTCAGCATGGCTTTATGTGGGTGAATTCTTGTCTCAAATTTGATAGAGTTTTTGAGGAAGTGACAAATAATTAAGGGTAGGGCAATAAAGTTGTCTACATGGACTTTACTAAAGTATTTGACAGGGTCACTCATGATAGGTAGGTCCAGAAAATTAAGTCACATGGGATCCATGGTGAGCTGGTAAGTTGGATACAAAATTGGCTTCATCAGAGAAGACAGTGAGTAGTTGTGGAGGGGTGTTTTCCTGGCTGCAGATCTGTATTCCACAAAAAACAGTGCTGGGACCTCTGTAATCTATATAAATGATTTGGATGAAAGTGTAAGTGGCTTGGTTAGTAAGCTTGCAGATAATTTAAAAATTGGAGTTGGAAGACTGTCAAATGATATGACGGGATATAGATCAGCTGGAAAGATGGTAGAGAAATGGCAGGTGGAGTTTAATTCTGAAAAATATGAAGAGATGCATTTTGGGAGGTTAAATGCAAGAGGAAAGTATATAGTAAATGGCAGTTCCCTTAGGAGCATTGATATATAGAAGGATCTCAAGGTGCAAATCCATAGCTCCCTGAAAGTGACAAAGAAAATTTACAACATACTTGCCTTCATTGGCTGGAGCATTGAGTATAAAAGTTGGCAAGTCATGTTGCAGCTGTGTCAGACATTGGTTAGATCACGTTTGGAGTGTTGTGTGCAGCTCTGGTTGCCATTATACAAAGATATGGAGGCTTTAGAGAGGGTGCAAAAGAGGTTGCTTTGATTGGAGTGTATTAGCTATAAGGAGAAATTGGACAAACTTTGTTTTACATGAGCATCAGAGACTGAGGGGTGACCTGGAAGTGGTAGAAGCAGATACGATAGCAACATTTAACAGACATGTAGACAGACACATGAACAAGCAGAGAATAGAGGCATACAGACCATGTGCAGACAGATTTGGGATTAGTTTAGAATGGCATCATGGTCTGCACAAACATGGGGGACAAAGAGTCTGTGATAATGTTATCATAAGAGTTACTCATGCTGTGGTGTTCTTCTGCATCAGTTGTTGCCCTAATCTGATTGGTGAAAATTGCAGGCACCAGGAATAATGGAATTGGGTCCTGGCCATCACTTTGTTGTATCTTGCTTTTTAGGATATGCCCTTCAACCTAAGAATGAGTTGAATGAATGCTCTCTGAACAATGTCTAATTCAATTATGTCTTCTTTCAAGAAAGGAGACAAAGACTGTACACAGAACTCCAAATGTGGTCTCATTTACACACTAAACAGTTGGAGCAAGACTTCTATTCCCTTTCGCTTGCAACAATGACAAACATTTCTTCTTCTGAAGAGTCACTGTACCCAAGATGTTCACTCTGCTTTCTTTCCACAGAGTTTTTCGAGCAATTTCTGTTTTTGTTTCCAAATTGCCTTCCTAATGACTTGCTGTATTTGCATTTTAACTTTGTGATTCATGTACTAGGATGCCCAAATCCCTCCGTACTGCAATGTTCTGCATTGGCACTTCATTAAAATTATGTACCATTTCTCCATTCTTCTAAAGAAAGTGAATTTCAGGTTTTTGCACACTACACACCATGTGCCCAATTTTTGCCCATTTCCTTGATCTATCAAGGCCCTTTTGTAGATTCTCTAACTCCTCTTGACAACTTTCTTTCCAATCTACCTTGTTGTCATCAGTAAATCAAGTTATCAAACATTCCATCCCATTATTTAAGTAACTGATACAGACTGTAAATAGTTGAGGCTCTGACACTGATCCCTGTGGCATTTGACTAATTATAGCTTATCTGGTAGAGAACGATTTATCCCTTTTCTCTGTTTCCTGTTTTCCAACCATTCCTTATACATGTTAATGGTTATACCGTGTTCTTTTTTATACAGGAACCTTTTAATGTAGCACCTTATCGAATGTCTTTTGAAAATGCAAGAGCACCACTTCTACAGGTTTCCTTTGTCCTTCTTGCTTGTTACTCCTTCAAAACAACTCCAATAAATTAGTCTCATACAATTTTCCATCAAGACTGTTAATGCTGTGTGAATCACCTTTTACGTATCTTGCTATAACCTTTTCACTAATGGATTCCAGAAATTTCCTGGTGACAGGGATGTAGTTCCCTGATTTCTGTCTCCCTTCTTTCTTGAATGGAAGTGTTTAATCTATTTTCCAATCTGCTAGAACTCTTCCAGAAACGAAGGAATTTTAGAAGATTGCAACCAGTTCCTCTGCAGTCAGTTCTTCTAAAATCCCAGGGTGTAGGCCATTTTATCCTTTTGGATTTAGTTGCATTCAGCTCTAATAGTTGTCCCATCACATATTCTCTGGTGATGATTGATTTTAATTTATCTCTCCTGGTCACCTCATGATTTTCAATTATCTTTGGACAATTTTCTAAATCTTCTACCATGAAGAAATTACCTGTCAAAAGCTTCTGCTAAATCATATCTGCAAGCTCACTATCTTAAGGACCAACAATAGCTTTAATTACTTTTTTCCTATTCAACACCTGCAGAAACTCTTAGGTTGTAGTTCATACTCTCTCCTTTATTGTTTTTTAATCCTCTTTGCTGGCTCTTAAAATTTGGTTAATCTCCTGACCTATCCATGATGTTTGCAGATTTTACAATGTTTCTTTCAAATTTACATTATTCTTAACTTTCTTGTTTAGTCACAAATGATGAAATCTTCTTTCTCGCTGAGATGGATGTTTATTGAGAGCTATTAAATATCTCCTTAAAATTCAGCTGCTGCAACCTCATTCTGCTACATTTTAATCAGATTTCCCTAGTTAACTTTACCAACTCTGTCTTTATGCCCTGAGAATGATCTTTCTTCAACTTTAAAACACTAGCGTTTGACACATATTCCTTCCCTTCAAGTTGAACACACATTTCTGCCATCGTGAGACTCCTCTGCCATGAGGTTATTGAGTAATCCTGCCTTATTGCTCATTTCCAGACCGAGGATGACCTTCTCCCTGGTTGATACTAGAATGGAACTGCTCTGAGAAATTGTCCTGCATACACACCATTAACTCATTGGGGTGTATGGAGTTCAATGCAGCTAATTGTGAGGTGATCCACTTTGGTAAGAACAACAGGAAGGCAGAGTACTGGATCAATGGAAAGATTCTTCGTAGTGTGGATGTGCAGAGGGATCTGGGCTCCATGTACATAGATCCCTGAAAGTTGCCACCCAGGTGGATAGTGCTGTTAAGAAGGCATCCGGTGAGTTAGGTTTCATTCATAGAGGAATTGAGTTCCAGAACCGCAATATCACGCTGCACCTATACAAAACGCTGGTGTGGCCACACTTGGAGTGTACAGTTCAGGTCGCCATCTTTTGAGAAGGATGTGGAAGCATTGGAAAAGGTGCAGAGGAGATTTACCAGGATGTTGCCTGGTCTGGAGGGAAGATCTTATGAGGAAAGGCCGAGAGACTTGAACCTGTTCTCATTGGCAAGAAGAAGGCGAAGAGGGGATTTGAGAGAGACATACAAGATGATCATAGGGTAGACAGTGAAAGTCTTTTTCCCAGGATGAAGACTTCAGCTTGTACAAGGAGGCATAACTACAAATTGAGGGGTGATAGATTTAAGACAGATGTCAGAGGCAGGTTCTTTACTCAGAGAGTGGTAAGGGTGTGGAATGCCCTGCCTGCTAATGTAGTTAACTCAGCCACCTTAGGGAGATTTAAACAATCCTTGGATAAGCACATGGATGATTTTGGGATAGTGTAGGGGGACGAGCTGAGAATAGTTCACAGGTCGGCGCAACATCGAGGGCTGAAGGGCCTGTTCTGCGCTGTATTGTTCTATGCTCTATGCTCTGTGCTCTATTTTCTGGACTACTTTGCTCATCTGATTTTCCTAATCAAATCTAGATTAAGGTCACCCGATTGTTATGGCACCCTTCTAACATGCCTCATCTATTTCATCCAGTATATGCTGTGCTGCACTGTATCCGACAATAATGGGCCTATAAACTACTCATACAAATTGCCTCATCATTTCAATCTTTTCGTTATCCAAACTGAATCCATATTTTGCTCTTTCAAGCTAATGTCATCTCTCACTCTTATGGCAATACATCCTTAATTAACAGAGATATCTCGTTACCTTTTTCCTACTTTCCTACCTTTCAAACTGTTAAACATACTTCTCCTTAAGTGTTGATTAATAACATTTCTGCATTTTGCCCTCGGTATCCCATCTCACTATCCTGCTGCTTTCAGGGATCTGTAGATATACACTCCATGTCCTTCTTTGCTCCAAAATTTTAAGCGTCCTCCCACCTACTGAATTTGCCTTGTCCTCCTGACTGTATTACCTCAAACTTCTCTGGATTTATTTTCATTTGCCACTTTTCTGCTCTCCTAAAGAGTCCACTTAATAGGTTTCTGCAGCTTTCCTCCTCACTATCGAGTAAATGGCCAATCATCTGGAAAATTCTCAATCATAACCCCAACATTTAAATCTGTGTGTATAGACCATAAATAGCCAGAGAACAATTCTGAGCCCCCTGTGAAACACTGATGGAAACAGCTTTGAGATTATAAATAAAACACCCATAGGTCTTTGCTACCTGGCATTAGCCTAATTTGGAATCCAATTACAGATGCTGCCAGACCTGCTGAGATTTTCCAGCATTTTCTATTTTGGTTTGGGATCCAATTTGTTGCTTTCTCTTGGTTTCTAGGAGCTTTAAATTTCCTGTTCAACTTGTTGTTAGGTTCTTGTCAAAAACATTATTTAAAATCCATTAAACTCAGTATCTTTCTCTTCATGCAGCACTTTCTGATTTTATTGCACCTAATTCAGATTCAAGAGACAGAAGCTAAATCAGGAAGTGAGTCATTTCTGCTGAGGAAGAGAGTTGGGTTTTAGCTTTTATCGAGAAACTGCATTTCCATCATGAGTCACTACATGAGTCTTGTGTCGGGGTTGGCAGGAAATGATTGCCCCTCCCATTCCTCCGCACCCCTGCCGAGAAGCCATTCCCTGCTGGCAGTGTGGACAGAGGCCTTGTTCTGATTTGTTCCCATGGAGCTGAGTCTCAAATTTGCCAGGCCACAAGAGGATGAATAATCTCCTGTCTACCTTTGAGTAAATGGCATTGTCCAGTCAGTGCAGAGTGACATCCCTAAGCTTAAAGTCAGGGCAACTGTGCTCATGTAGAGGGATGTCAAGTAGCGTGATCATGTGCTCCTGATGAAGGGCTTTTGCCTGAAACGTCGATTTCGAAGCTCCTCGGATGCTGCCTGAATTGCTGTGCTCTTCCAGCACCACTAATCCAGAATCTGGTTTCCAGCATCTGCAGTCATTGTTTTTACCACCTTGATCATGTGCACTACAGAGGATGCTGGAGATCAGGCCACTGCAAAGGATAAGCCTCTGAATTTAGCCATTAGGGACCTGCTAGAGGTAGGCAGGGTCTGGATAGAGGTGCCAGAGTCCAGATCAGAGTGACATTTGGAGAAATCTGTCTCCTGTGAGAGCTCCATCATGCAAGCACCCGACTGTCTCTGTAGAAAAGGTGGTGGCTGTCTTGGAGAAGTAAGTCCCACAGAGCACTCAGTGGCTGTTATATTCATACTCAGACTTGCACTCCATCACTTCAGTCAAGGGTGTAATTTATGGCTAAGCAGAGAGGCACCTTAATCTACCTCCAAGTGCCTCATCTCCTCGAGGACAGGGATGTGACATCGTGTACCCCAATGCGAAGATGAGCACCAGTTTGGTATCCTGGAGTGTTCATCCCAGGCCACTTCATGTAATGACTGTGTGTAGAATGAGCATGTGGAAATATAACCCTGACTGCCCTTTCTTGACATTGATGTACTTTTAATCTGTTGATATTGGTTGCAATAGTCAGAGGCCTTTGGGCATTGCATTTCATGCCCAAACAGTCTTGAATGATATAGGCCATCAGAGAGCCAGACAGTTAACAGTGTGACTGGGGATCAGTAAGGAATATAAAGCAAGCAAGAAAGAACTTAAACAAGGAAGTGGGAAGGCTAAAATGGGCCATATCCTGTGCAAGTAGAATGAAGGAGAATCCTAAGGTATTGTATGTATTATAGGAGCAAGACGGTACCTCAAGAAAGGGTAGAGAATCTGTGTGTGGAGCCAGAGGAAGTGGATGAGATCCTTAATGAGTACTTTGCATCTGTATTCACCGATGAGAATGACTTGAAAGTCACATGGGATCAACAGTGAGTTTGTATATTGGATATGGAATTGGCTTGGCCATAGAGGGTAGTTGTAGAGAGATGTTTTTCTGACTGCACATCTGTGACCAGTGATGTTCTGCAAGGATTAGTGCTGGGACCTCATTGTTTGTTATTTATATAAATAACTTAGATGAAAATATAAGTGATCTAATTAGTAAGTTTGCAGAAGGTGTGGAAATTGGTGGAGTTATGGACAGTGAGGAAGGATATCAAAGGATACAGCAAGATATAGATCAGTTGTAAAGTTGGGCAGAGAAATGGCAGATGGAGTTTAATCCTGACAACATGAGGTGATGCACTTTGGCAGTTCAATGCAAGAGGAAAGCATATAGTAAATAATAGGACACTTAGGAGCAATGTTATACAGAACGATATTTCTGATAGTGGCAACACAAGTGATTAAGGTGGTAAAGAATGTGTACCGCATGATTACCTACAATTGAGTCTAAAAGTTGACAAGTCATCTTTCAGCCATATAAAACTTTAGCCAGTCCACATTTGGAATATTGTGTGCAGTTCTGATCGCTTTACTGTCAGAAGGATGTGGAGGCTTTGGAAAGGATGAAAAAGAGGTTTGCCAGGATGTTGCCTGGATTGGAATGTATTGCCTATGAGAAGATGTTGAGTAAATTTTGTTTTTGCTAGAGTATTGGAGGCTGATGGGGTGGTCTGATAGAAGAATATAAAATTATGGGAGGCATGGATAGAGTGGATAGTTGAAGTCTTTTTCCTAGGGTGGACAAGTCAAATATTAAGCAAAAGTGAGGACTGCAGATGCTGGGGATCACAGTCAAGATTAGAGTGGTGCTGGAAAGGCACAGCAGGTCAGGCAGCATCTGAGGAGCAGGAAAATTGCCGTTTCGGGCAGGAACCCTTCATCAGGAATGAGGCTGAGACCCTCCGAGGTGGAGAGATAAATGGGATTGGGGTGGGGCTGGGGTGATGGTAGCTAAGAGTGCAATAGGTGGATGGAGGTGGGGATAAAGGTGATAGGTTGGAGAGGAGGATGAGCGGATAGGTGGGAAGGGAGATTGGCAGGTAGGACAGCTCATGAGGATGGTGCTGAGCTGGAAGGTTGGAACTGGGGTAAGGTGGGGGGAGGGGAAATGAGGAAACTGGTGAAGTCCATGTTGATGCCCTGGGGTTGAAGTGTTTTGAGGCGGAAGATGAGGCGTTCTTCCTCCAGGCGTCAAATATTAAGGGCCATAGGCTTTAGATGAAAAGTGAAATGTTCAAATGAGATTTACAAGACATTTTTATTTACACTGAGGGTGTTAGGTGGCTGGAATATGCTGCCTAGGGTGGGGTAATGGAAGCAGATATTGTAGGAAAGTTTAAGAGGCATTTCGAGAGTCAGATGAACAGGCAGGGAATAGAAGAGTGTGAACCGCATGGAGGCAGATGGGATTAGTTTAGAATGGCATCGTGGTCAGCTCAGACATGGTAAGCTGAAGGGCCTGTTTCTATGTCAAACTGCTCCATATTCTATCTTCTTAAATGTTGAGAGATTGGAAAGTTTTCATGTCCAAAAAGATCTGGATCTCCCTCGATGTGAATTGCTGGAAGTTAGCATTCAGGTGAATTTATTAATTTGGCAAATGATATGATGGCTTTTCTTACAGGAGGAACTGAATGTAGGTTCACAGATTATTGCTTCAGGTGTGTCATGTCTTGTGTGTTCAGACACATGAAAAGGCAGGGAATAACATGGAGGATGAGTTCCTAATCTAAGGAATGATAGAAACTCTTCCTTTGAGAGGGTATAACTAATGTTAGCTTGTGGGGATTGAGGGATTGTCCTAACTGTACAGATTGAGCAGATTGTACCTGTATTCCCTACAGTTTGGATAACAGGTCATATCAGTGAACCACACAAAACTCTTAGAGGACTCTCTGGAAGGATGGTTGCTGTAGAATAATAGGAACCCTACAGTGCGGAAAGCAACCATTCAACCCATTGGGTTTGCACTAACTGTCTGAAAAGTATCCCACCCAGACCAGATCCCTACCCTATCCCTATATTTATGTGGCTTATCCACCTTGGCTCACATCCCCTGGCATATGGGACAATTTAGTATGACCAATCTGCTTAACTTGCTGTTTTGGACCAGACCGGACCAGACCAGGCACCATCAAAATATTTTAATAAGGTAGCCTAGACCCTAAACTTCTTATTTTAAAGATAAATGTAAAGTGTTGTGTTCCAGATGCAATTCGACTGGTCAAACTACTCAATGTTAAGCAAAACACAATTTATTCAAACACTATAGCTAAAATACAACAAAAGAAAGAAGAACTTAGAATAACAACTCTATTGGAAAACTTAACAGAATAGTAGATGCATTAACCATTATTAATTAAAGTTCCAATATAATAACATTCCATAAAAACATTCTTTGTCAAAATTCAGAAAGTAGGTTTTGTCTCACATGCAATCTAGCAACCCAGAAGGAAAAACATCAATTGAAAACTTAGAGAATAGCAGCCAGGAGATATTTACTGTAACTTCCAACTCTGTTGAGACTCCCAACAATAACTGCTTAAAGCTAAACTTAATAAACTTTAAAAAAACTAGAAATGCTGGTCTGAAAGCTGGACCGCATCTGCTCAGGCTGCTTCTATTGTTACAGTTTTTAAAAAAACCAAGTGCTAAGAATCTAATGATAGTGGGGGATTAAAAGATGGTAATATTGTCATTGAGTTTCAAGGGGTGCAAATGTTGCTTGCCATTATTAGTCCAAGCCGCGATATTGTTCATATCTTATTACATTTGAACCTCAATTTCTGAGGAGTCACGAATGGTACCGAACATTGTGTAATCATCAGCGAACATCTCAACTTCTGACCTACGATGAAGGGCAGGTCTTGGTGAGGCATTAAACCTTTAGACTCCTAGACTTTTCTCCCTCAGCCATTCTCTGATGGGATTCAAGCCAGTATCCCAGGAACATTACCTGGGTCTCTGAATTACTAGGAGAAAGTGAGGACTGCAGATGCTGGAGATCAGAGCTGAAAATGTGTTGCTGGAAAAGCGCAGCAGGTCAAGCAGCATCCAGGGAACAGGAGAATCGATGTTTCGGGCATAAGCCCTTCTTCAGTATCTTAGCCTGCTGGACACACTTTCCTCATTCCTGAAGAAGGGCTTATGCCCAAAACGTCGATTCTCCTGTTCTCTGAATTACTAGTCTGGCAGTGATAACTTTACGTCATCACCTCCCTAGATAGAGATCATAGAGACAGTTGCAGAGGCTAGGGAGCTAAAGTTAGAGTAGGATGAATTTGACAAATCTGTGTCTTACATGTTTAATCAGCAGAACTGGAGGAGTCCTCGATTGGGAGGAGGAGGAGGAAACCTCCAGTTTGACTCTCCTAGCTTTAGTATGAAACTAAAAAGCCTCCACATTCCTGATGAAGAGCTTATGTTCAAAATGTCCACTCTCCTACTCCTCAGATGCTGCCTGACCAGCTGTGTTTTTCCAGCACCATACTTTTAACTTTGAGCAAGCTAATCTATAAATGCCTTGTGAAATTCAATGTTAGAGTCTCTATCTAAAAGTGAGCAGAGAAGTGAAAGACCACAATTTCTTGATTTTTGACTTTTTACTGATTTAGAGAATCTGTGCTGATCACATGTGGATAGTGACTGATGCTGCATTGATCCTTTGCCATTGAACAGCTGTGTTTAACCACAGTTACCACTTCTGCATTTCAGTGCAAGGGATTTTTTTTAAGCTCAACTTCTGCATTGAGTTATTAGAACTTCTTTTAACCTTTTCTAGATAAATTCTCACTCTAGATAACAAGAGACTGGGGATTGTGAAGAAACAAACAATGTTAGTATGTGCAATCAACACGTCAAATAGAATTTGCTTTGATTTTGGTAGCTGGACTACTGAGAA
>NC_057740.1:44558442-44568359 GCF_004010195.1 Chiloscyllium plagiosum
CCACTTCTGGTTTTAAGGGTGAAAATCAGAAATTGGTGATCTTTCTCACACAGACTTGCAAAATTATTATCATGCAGAAGGCGATCATTTTGCCCATTTTACTGGCACCAGCTCCATTATCTAGTCAGGTTCTTATCTAATATCAATCTCCGGCCTTTCCCCAATATGCATGCACATCATTACTCTCACAAAAAAAGTTGAATGTCTCAATTGAATCTGCCTTCACCACACCACGGACCCTCAACAACTTTTACAGATGCTCCATTGAAAGTGTACTATCCCTGTGCATAATGGCCTGGCACAGCAACTGCCCAGGACCATAAGAAACTACAGAAAGTTTTGTGCACAGCTCAGACCATCACGGAAGCCAAACTCCCATCTATGAACTCCATTTACACTTTTCGTTGCTGTGGAACAGTTTACAATGTCATCAAAGAGGCGAAAGTGAGGACTGCAGATGCTGGAGATTAGAGTCAAGATTAGAGTGGTGCTGGGAAAGCACAGCAGGCCAGGCAGCATCCAAGGAGCAGGAAAACTGATGTTTAGGGCAGGAGCCCTTCATTAGCCCTTCCTGCTCTTGACTGAATGTCATCAAAGAGCCGTCCCACCCCAGTAATGCTGTCTTCCAAGCTCTTCTGCCAGGCAGAAGATACTGAAGCTTGAACACTTCACCAACAGGTTCAAGAATAGCTTCATACCTGTTGTTATTAGACTGCTGAATTAATACTCAAGATGGCTTTGTGCATGTGAACTCATGTCACTGACTTGACTGAATTTTTTTGAAGAAGTAACAAAGGATTAATGAGGACAGAGTGGTGGACATGATCTATATGGACTTCAGTAAGGCGTTCGACAAAGTTCCTCATGGTAGACTGGTTAGCAAAGTTAGATTACATGGAGTACAAGATAAATAAGCCATTTGGATACAGAACTGGCTCAAAGGTAGAAGACAGAGGATGAAGGCCTGTGACCAGCGATGTGCCACAAAGATTGATGCTGGGTCCACCACTTTTTATCATTCATATAATTGATTTGGATGCAAACCTAGGAAGTAGAAGTGCAGTGGACAGTGAAGAAGGTTACCTCAGAGTATAATGGTATATTGATCAGTTGGGCCAATGGGCTGAGAAGTGGCAGATGGAGCTTAATTTAGATAAATGTGAGGTGCTGCATTTGGAAAGGCAAATCAAGGAAGGCCTTATATATTTAATGGTAAGGTCCTGGGGTGTGAATAAAGAGACTTTGGAGTGCAGGTTCATAGTTCCTTGAAAGTGGAGTTGCAGGTAGATCGGATAGTGGAGAAAGCGTTTAGTATGCTTTCCTTTATTGGTCAGAGTATTGAGTACAGGAGTTGGGCGGTCATGTTGCAGCTGTACAGCACATTGGTTCGGCCACTTTTGGAATATTGCACGCAATTCTGGTCTCCCTCCTATAGGAATGATGTTGTGAAACTTGAAATTGTTCAGAACAGATTTACAAGGATGTTACTGGGATTTGGGGGATTTGAACTATAAAGAGAGATTGAAGAGGCTGGGGCTGTTTTCCCTGAAGCGTCGGATGCTGGGGGGTGACCTTATAGATGTTTATAAAAGTATGAGGGGCATGGATAGGGTAAATAGACAGGGTTTTTTCATGCAGATGATGGTGCATGTACGGAATGAGCTGCCAGAGGAAGTGGTGGAGACTGGTATAATTACAACATTTAAAAGGCATTTGGATGGCTATATGAATAGGAAGGGTTGAGAGGGATATAGGCCAAATCCTGGGAAATGGGACTAGATTAATTTAGGATATCTGGTTGGCATGGGTGAGTTGGACTGAAGGGTCTATTGCCATGCTGTACATCTCTACGACTCGATGACTCTATGACCTCCTGTGAAATGTAACCCGTATGCCTTGCTCTGTCTGAGAACTCTATGATCTGCATGTTCCTGTTTCTGGGATATGAGCTGAAAAATGTGTTGCTGGAAAAGCGCAGCAGGTCAGGCAGCATCCAAGGAGCAGAAGAATCGACATTTCGGGCATAAGCCCTTCTTCAGGAAAGGTGGGATATAACTGTACTGCTTGCAAAACAAAGCTTTTCACTGTACTTGGGTGCACGGAAACAGACACTTGGGTCCAACCAGTCCATGTTGAACATAATACCAACTATACTACTCCCTCCTGCCTGCTCCTGGTCCATATCTCACCAAATCTTTCCTATTCATGTATTTATCCAAATGTTAAACATTGTAATACTCCCTGTATCCACTATTTCCTCAGGAAGTTCACCCTCTGTGTAAAAGTTTTGCCCCTCATGTCTTTTTTAAACCTCTCTCCTCTCACCTTAAAAATGTACCCACTAATCTTGAAATCAAATCAAATCTTTCCAGTGTTAGGGACTAGGCCAGACCACTCAAAACATTCTTAAGCAGACAGCCCAGACCATAACTTTGCAATTTGTTTCAGTAAGTGTCCAGTGAAAATTACCTGGAGTACGTTAGCTAGGTTGACTGCCAGGTTTTAAAAAGATAAAAAAATTATTCACAAAATTACACAATGAAACACACAGAACACAGTAAAGAACCTCTACAGAACTCAGTCTATCCAAACTAGACTTAATTATGCTGTTCCGAACATACACAACAGTTACAATAAGCAAACCTCTTAAACACAGTAAAAATGAAACAAAGGCTTACAGGTCGAAGTTAGAAGGGCAGAAGGAGAGAGAGTCTGGCAGCCTGTTTCCACACAGACTACAGCTGAACTCCCAAACTAGTTCTGGGCTGAATTGCTCAGCGAGAGAGCTGGCCACGCCCCTTGACTTGTACAGGTCATTTCTAACAACTGGAGGATTGCAAATGTTGTACCCTTGTTCAAGAAGGGCATAGAGATGACCCAGGTAATTATAGACCAGTTAGCCTTACTTCTGTTGTAGGAAAGGTTTTGGAAAGGATTATAAGAGATAAGATTTATAATCATCTAGCAAGCAACAATTTGATTTCAGATAGTCAACATGGTTTTTTCAAGGGCAGGTTGAGTCTCACAAACCTCATTGAGTTTTTTGAGAAGGTGACCAAGCATGTAGGTGAGGGTAGGGCAGTTGACGTGGCATACATGGACTTTAGCAAAGCCTTTGATAAGGTTCCACATGGTAGGCTGTTGGAGAAAATGCAGAGGCATGGGATTGAAGGTGATTTAGCAGTTTGGATTAGAAACTGGCTTTCTGGAAGAAGGCAGCGAGTGGTGGTTGATGGAAAATATTCAACCTGGAGTCCGGTTACTAGTGGTGTGCCACAAGGATCTGTTTTGGGACCACTGCTGTTTGTCATTTTTGTAAATAACTTAGACGCAGGCATAGGTGGATGGATTAGTAAATTTTCAGCTGACACTAAAGTCGATGGAGTATTGGGCTGAGAGGTGACAAATGGAGTTCAATGCAGCTAAATGTGAAGTGATGCGCTTTGGGAAGAATAACAGGGAGGCAGAGTACTGGGTCAGTGGAAAGATTTTTGGTAGTGTGGATGTGCAGAGGGATCTTGGAGTCCCTGAAAGTTGCTACCCAGGTGGATAGTGCTATTAAGAAGGCACATGGTGTGTTAGGTTTTATTGGTAGAGGGATTGAGTTCCAGAGCCGCAATATCATGCTGCAACTATACAAAACGCTAGTGCAGCCACACTTGGAATATTGTGTACAGTTCTGGTCGCCATGTTTCAGGAAGGATTTGGAAGCATTGGAAAAAGGTGCAGAGGAGATTTACCAGGATGTTCCCCGGTCTGGAGGGAAGGTCTTATGAGGAAAGGCTGAGAGACTTGGGTCTGTTCTCATTGGAAAGAAGAAGGCTAAGAGGGGATTTGATAGAGACATGCACAATGATCAGAGGATTAAATAGGGTAGACAGTGAAAGTCTTTTTCCTAGGATGATGACTTCAGCTGGTACGAGGGAGCATAACTACAAATTGAGGGGTGATGGATTTAAGGCAGATGTCAGAGGCAGATTCTTTACTCAGAGAGTGATAAGGGCATGGAATGCCCTGCCTGCCAACGTAGTCAACTCAGCCACATTAGGGAGATTTAAACAATCCTTAGATAAGCACATGGATGATGATGGGATAGTGTAGGGGGATGGGCTGAGAATAGTTCACAGGTCGGTGCAACATTGAGGGCCGAAGGGCCTGTTCTGCGCTGTATTGTTCTATGTTCTATGTTCTATAAAAGCTTTGGCCTGAAGATTCATCTGTTTCTGTATAAACAAAAAGGCCTTTCATGTCCGTACCAAACCCAGCCGTTTCAGAGTCTGGCCTGTTTACAACCCCTCTGAATAAACCATGGACACAGTATCCTTGAGAAAAGGAACAGCTTTTAGAAAATAGGGCCAGCTTTGTGACACCTCCCCCATTAAAAAAAACCTCATCGATATCAAAAGATAGCTTCATTTTTAAAACCCTTAAAAGAAATTGTTTAGTAGTCTAAAACACACATTTCCACTATACTGACTATACACATGCATAATTACATGTAAAAGCAGGCTGCGGCACACCCGCCACTGAATACCTCTATTTCTCACTCAAGTCTCAATAATGCATCGGCAATTGCGTTTTTGCGACATTTCACGACACTCAAATGGAATGGCTGCAACAACAAGCTCCATCTAAACAGTTTTTTTTGTCATTGAATTTCTTCCAAAATGTGAATGGGTTATGATCAGAGTATACGATTGTCTCAGATGCATTGCTAGTAATATAAACACTGAAATGTTGTAATGCCAACACCAAACTCAAAGTCTTTTTCTCCAGTCTGAATATTTCTGTTGATGAACTTTCAACTTCCTTGAAAAATACCTGATAGGTCTTTCTATTCCCTCGTCATCTTCCTGCTGGAGCACCGCACCAACACCCACATCACTGGCATCGATAGCCACCTTGAAAGGCTACGTGTAACCCGGTGTGGCTAATTCTGGGGCAGTGGTTAACAATGTTTAGGCTGTCAAGTGCTTTTTGACAGTCCGCTGTCCATGGAAACTTCTTGCCCTTTTTTAACAATTCGGCGAGTGGAGCAGCCACACTGCTAAAGTTCGGCACAAACTTCCGACTCAATCCCAGGAACCGTAGTATTGCTCTTTTCATCAACAGTGTAGGAAATTCCCCAATTACTTTTGTCTTCACATCCTGTGGGGCCATTTTTCCGTGTCCAATAACGTGGCCCAGGAAGGTGACTTGGGCTTTGACAAATTCATTTTTAGTTCGGTTTATCACCAAGCCTGCCTTCCAAAGTCGATCGAACAAGTCCGATAAATACTGTTAATGTTCCTTCCATGAGGGACTAAAAATCACCAGGTCATCAACACAAACAACACAGTTAGATAATCCAGCAATGACCTTATTAATCATTCTCTGAAATATGGCTGGAGGATGTTTCTTACTAAGTGGTATCACTTTGAACTGATATAGTCCATTTGACATTACAAAAGCTGAAATTGCCTTCACTCTCTCTGATAGAGTACTTGCCAGTAGCCTTTGAGCAAGTCCAACTTAGAAATGTAAGTTGTTCGTCCCACTTTTTTCACACGGTCCTCCAACTGCGGAATTGGATATGCATCAGTCTATGTAACAGCATTGACTTTGTGATAGTCCACACTTAACTGTTGGGTACCATCTGGCTTTGGCACTATGACTATGGGTGAGCACCAGTCACTGTAACTCACTTCAATTCTGCCGCTTGGAGCATGTGAGCATCTCCTTTTGAACCTGTGCCAACTTAAAAGGGTTATGCCTGTAAGGATGTTGCTTAATTGGAACAGCATCTCCTATATCTACATCATGCACAATTAGGTTAGTACTTCCCGGTTTGTTTCCACATATCTCCCCATCTGATAGTAATAACTCTTTCAGGTCATTTCAATTTTCCTGTGAAAGGTAACTCAATAATTTATCCCAATTTTTGACAACTTCCTCATTGTTCAATTGGATTTGACAAATATCCAATTCAGAATCCTCTGAACTTGGTTCTTCCTTCTGTGCTGTCATCATTAACACATTCTCCTTTTGCTTTCCTTCCCTATCAAAATACCTTTGAGTATATTCACATAACATACTGTGAGATTTCTTCCTGTCTGAAGTCCTTATCAAGTAGCTCACCTTACTCAATTACTTCTCAGTTTGATAAGAACAAAAGAACAAAGAACAAAGAAAATTTACAGCCCAGGAACAGGATCCTCGGCCCTCCAAACCTGAGCCGATCCAAATGTACTGTCAAAACCTAAGGATCTTTATCTCTCTGCTTCCCAACTACTCATGCATCTGTAAAGATGCATCTTAAATGAATCTACTGTGCCTGTTTCTACTAACTCTGCTGGCAATGTGTTCCAGGCACCTACCACTCTCTGTGTAAAGTACTTTCCACATGTATCTCGCTTAAACTTTTCACCTCTTACTTTGAATATGTGACCTCTCGTTATTGAATCCCTCACCCTGGAAAAAAGCTCATCTCTATCCACCCTGTCTCTACCCTTCATGATTTTGTAGACCTCAATCATGTCCCCCCTCAATCTCCTTTTTTCTAATGAAAACAATCCTAACCTACTCAACCTCTCTTCATAGCTAGCACCGTCCATACCAGGCAACATCCTCGTAAACCTTCTCTGCATCCTCTCCAAAGTGTCCACATCCTTTTGGTAATGTGGCGACCAGAACTGTACACAGTATTCTAAATGCAGCTGAACCAAAGTTTTGTACAATTTTAACATGACCTGCCAGCTCTTATACTCAATACCCCGTCCAATGAAGGCAAGCACACCATATACCTTTTTGACCATTCTATCCACCTGTGCAGCAACCTTCAGGCTACAATGGACCCGAACTCCCAGATCTCTCTACCCATCAACTTTTTTCAAGTCTCTTCTGTTTATAGTATAGTTGGCTCTAGAATTAGACTTCCCAAAATGCATTACCTCACATTTGCCCAAATTGAATTCCATTTGCCACTTCTCCGCCCAACTCTCCAGTCTATCTATATTCTCCTGTATTCTTTGACAGATCCCGATGCTTTCTGCTACTCTACCAATCTTTGTGTCATCTGCAAACTTGCTGATCATACCAACAGTGCCCTCTTCCAGATCATTTATGTACATCACAAACAACAGTAGCCCCAACACTGACCCCTGTGGAACACCACTGGTCACCTTTCTCCATTTTGAGAAACTCCCTTCAACTACTACTCGCTGTCTCCTGTTGCTCAACTAGTTCTTTATCCACCTAGCTAGAACACCCTGCACACCATGTGACTTCACTTTCTCCATTAGTTTGCCATGGGGAACCTTACCAAACGCTTTATTAAAGTCCATGTATATGACATCTACAGCCCTTCCTTCATCTACCAACTTGGTCACTTCCTCAAAGAACTCTATTAAGTTGGTAAGGCACAATCTCTCCCGTACAAAACCAAGTTGCCTATCACTGATAAGCCCATTCTTTTCCAAATATAAATAGATTTTATCCCTCATTACTTTCTCCAGCAACTTTCCCACCATTGATGTCAGGCTCACTGGTCTGTAGTTACCTGGAATATTCCTAGTACCGTTCTTGGGGGACAACATTGGCAACCCTCCAGTCCTCCAGCACCTCACCTATATTTAAGGAAGCTACAAAGATAACTGTCAGGGCCCCAGTTATGTCCTCTCTCACTTCCCTCAGCAACCTAGGATAGATCCCATCCGATCCTGGGGATTTGTTCACCTTAACATCCTTTAGCCTACTCAACACATCCTCCCTCCTTATATCAGGGTAATCCAGAGTAAACAAACCTTTATCTCTAATCTCAACATTCATCATGTCCCTTTCCTCAGTGAACACTGATGTAAAGTAATCATTGAGAATCTCACTCATTTTCTCAGATTCTCAGATTATGAATAAAACGTCTTGGGATTCTTCTTAATTCTGCTTGCTAAAGTTATTTCATGACCCTTTTTAGCCCGCTTGATTCTCGTTTAAGATTGAACATAGAACAGTCCAGCACAGAACGGGCCCTTCAGCCCACGATGTTGTGCCGACCATTGATCCTCATGGAAGGTAAAACTAATGTACGAACCCTCAAATTTCTGTGACCATATGCATGTCCAGCAGTCTCTAAAATATCCCCAATGACCTCGCTTCCACAACTGCTGCTGGCAACGCATTCCATGCTCTCACAACTCTCTGTGTAAAGAACCCGCCTCTGACATCCCCTCCAAATTTTCCGCCAAACAGCTTAAAACTATGACTCCCTCGTGTTAACAATTTCTGCCCTGGGAAAAAGTCTCAAGCTATCAACTCTATCTATGCCTCTCATTATCTTGTACACCTCAATTAGGTCCCCTCTCTTCCTTCTTTTTTCCAATGAAAAAAGTCAGGGCTTAGTCAACCTCTCCTTATAAGGTAAGCCCTCCAGTCCAGGCAGTATCCTGGTAAACCTCCTTTGAACCCTCTCCAAAGCATCCACATCTTTCTTATAATAGGGTGACCAGAACGGGACGCAGTATTCCAAGTGCGGTCTAACCAAAGTTTTATAGAGCTGCAACAAGATCTCACAGCTCTTAAACTCAATACCCCTGTTAATGAAAGCCAAAACACCATATGCTTTCTTAACAACCCTGTCCACTTGGGTGGCCATTTTAAGGGATCTATGTACCTGCACCCCAAGATCCCTCTGTTCCTCCACACTGCCAAGAATCCTGTCTTTAATCCTGTACTCAACTTTCAAGTTCAACCTTCCATAATGCATCACCTCGTATTTATCCAGGTTGAACTCCATCTGCCACCTCCCAGCCCATCTCTGCATCCTGTCAATGTCACGCTGCAGCCTACAACAGCCCTCTATACTGTCAACGACACCTCCAACCTTTGTGTCGTCTGCAAACTTGCTGACCCATCCTTCAATCCCCTCATCCAAGTCATTAATAAAAATTACAAACAGTAGAGGCCCAAGGACAGAGCCCTGTGGAACACCACTCACCACTGACTTCCAGGCAGAATACCTTCCTTCCACTACCATTCGCTGTCTTCTGTCGATCAGCCAATTCTGTATCCAGACAGCTAAGGTCCCCTGTATCTCATTCCTCCTGACCTTCTGAACGAGCCTACCACAGAGAACCTTATCAAATGCCTTGCTGAAGTCCATATACACCACATCCACTGCTCGACTCTCATCAACTTGTCTAGTAACATCCACAAAGAACTCGATAAGGTTTGTGAGGAATGACCTGCCCCTCACAAAGCCGTGTTGACTGCATTTAATCAAGCCATGCTCTTCCAAATGGACATAAATCCTATACCTCAGAATCCTTTCTAAGACCTTGTAGACCACAGACATGAGACTTACTGGTCTTTAATTGCCAGGGATTTCCCTATTTCATTTCTTGAAGAGAGGAATTACATTTGCCTCTCTCCAGTCCTCAGGTACGACTCCAGTGGAGATCGAGGATGAAAAGATCTTCGCAAGTGGCGAAGCAATTGCATTTCTCATTTCCCAAAGCAGCCGAGGACAAATCTGGTCTGGGCCTGGCGACTTGTCAATCTTAATGTTTGACAAAATTTTCAGCACTTCAGCTTCCTCTATCTCTATCCATTCCAGCATGCACACCTGCTCTTCAAAGGTTTCATTCACTAAAAAGTTCATTTCTTTCGTAAAGACAGAAGCAAAATACTCATTTAGGGCTTCCCCTACCTCCTCAGACTCCACACAAAAATTCCCTATGCTATCCCTGATCGGCCCTACTCTTACTTTGACCATTCTCTTATTCCTCACAAAAGTGTAAAATGCCTTTGTGTTCTCCATAATCCGTTCTGCCAAGTCTTTCTCGTGCCCCCTCCTGGCTCTCCTCAGACCATTTTTAAGCTCCTTCCTTGCCTGCCTGTAATCCTCTAGAGCTGAGCTTGACCCTAGCTTCCTCCACCTTATGTAA
>NC_057740.1:44569534-44577356 GCF_004010195.1 Chiloscyllium plagiosum
GTCTCTGTTATGGCCACAACATCATAGCACCAGGTACTGATCCATGCTCTAAGTTCATCACTTTTATTCCTGATACTCCTTGCGTTAAAGCAAACACACTTTAACTGATACCTTGGTTCCTTGCCAGAAAAATCCTTCCCACTAGCTGGTCTACCTCTTGCTATTGCCTCATCTGCATCAACTCTCACCTCCGGTATACAGCTCAGGTTCCCACCCCCCTGCCACACCTTACAAAAACAGTTCCTTCCAAACCATCTGCTCGAAGGAAGTTCCAATCAATATTAGGAAAGTTAAAGTCACCCATTACAACAACCCTACTACATTCATACTTTTCCAAAGTCTGCCGACCTATGCTTTCTTCAATCTCCCTGCTGCTATTGGGGGGCCTATAATAAAACCCTAATGAGCTGACTGCTCCCTTACTATTCTTAATTTCCACCCATACTGACTCAGTAGGCAGACCCTCCTCGACAATGGAAGTTTCTGTAGCTGTGATACCCTCTCTGATTAGTAGTGCTACATCCCCTCCTCTTCCCCCCCCCCACCTCCCTATTCTTTTTAAATGCTCTAAACCCTGGAATATCCAGCAACCATTCCTGCTCCTGAGAAACCCACGTCTCTGTTATGGCCACAACATCATAGCACCAGATACTGATCCATGCTCTAAGCTCATCACTTTTATTTCTGATACTCCTTGCATTAAAGCAAACACACTTTAACCGATCCCTTGGTTCTTTCCCAGGAAATTCCTTCCCACTGGCTGCACTACCTCTTGCTATTGCTTCATCTCCATCAACTCTCACCACCAGTGTATAGCTCAGTTCCCACCCCCCCTGCCATACCAGTTTGGTTCTACTCTCCCGATATTCCTCCAAGTTCTGTTCTGTTCCTAGCTGCCTGGATCTTATGTAGGCTTCCCTCTTCCTCTTGGCTAGTCGCACAATGTCTTCTGTCATCCACGGTTCCCGAATCTTGCCTTTCCTATGCCTTGTTTTCAAAGGGACATGCCTATCCTGTGCTATCTTCAACCTATCTTTGAAAGCCTCCGACATATCAAATGTGGACTTCCCTTCAAATAGCTGTTCACAATCCACATTTCCCAGCTCCTGCCAAATTTTGATATAATTGGCCTTGGCCCAGTTTAGTACTCTTCCCTTAGGACCACTCTCATCCTTGTCTATGGTTTTTTAAAACTTACAGAATTGTGGTCACTATTCCCAAAGAGATCTCCCACTGCAATGTCTACCACCTGGCCTGGCTCATTCCCCAACACCAGGTCCAATATGGCCCCTTCCCTCGTTGGACTATTGACATACTGCTGTAGAAAACTCTCCTGGATGCTTTTTACAAATCCTGGTCCATCCAGACCTCTGACACTAAGTATATCCCAGTCAGTGTTGGGAAAATTAAAATCTCCCATCACCACGACCCTGTTGCCTTGACATCTTTCCATAATCTGTTCACCTATTTGTTCTTCTACCTCACGCTCACTGTTGGGAGGCCTGTAATACAGCCCCAACAGTGTGACTGCACCCTTCTTATTTCTCAGCTCTACCCATAATGCCTCACTGCTCAAGTCCTCCACATTGTCCTCCTTTAGCACAGCTGTGATTTCATCCCTGACAAGCAATGCAACTCCACCTCCCCCCTTTACTTACCTTCCTGTCCTGTCTGAAGCATCTATATCCCGGAACATTTCGTTGCCAATCATGCCCTTCCTTCAACCAAGTCTCTGTGATCGCAATAATCCCGGGTACCAATCCAAGCCCTACGTTCATCTGCCTTACACACTGTACTCCTTGCATTAATGCATATGCACTTCAGGCCGCCAGTTCTTTTGCTTTCATCTGCTCTCTGCCTACTCTTCCCCTTGGTAATGCTAACTTCATGATCCTTACAGTCTCTAGTTTCCACGTTGCTGTCTACTAGTCTTCTTCTCTGGTTCCCAGCCCCCTGCCCAACAGCAGTAGCAAAAACTCCTCCAAGGACATAAGGCCCACTAAACCTTGCTTTTAAATGTTCACCAGTTACTGGAAGTACCACCAATACCTTATGCCCAATTGCAAATTGTGTATTTGTGATTTCTTATCCACTTCCTGTTTCATTGTACACTGTGATACTTTTAAATGCTGTCTCGCCAGCTCCCCAGCTCTACCTGATTGTTCTGTAAAATTTGACCCCGGTCCAAATGTATAGTCTCTGAATTCTGATTTATTAATTTCTCCTTAATCAATTTTAACGGTCCTCTTACTTCATGCCCAAACATTAATTCAAATGGACTGAATTTGGTTAATTCATTTGGTGCATCTCTGATCGCAAAAAGTACAAACGGAATTCCCTTATCCCAATCATCTGGATAGTCCTGACTATGAGCCCTCAACGTGGTTTTCAATGTTTGATGCCATCTCTCTAGCATTCCCTGTGATTCCGGATGGTATGCAATAGATTTGAAATCCTTTATTCCCAAGATATCCATAGCCGCCTTGAATAGTTTGGATGTAAAGTTTGATCCTTGATCTGACTGGATCTCTATTGGTAGTCCGTATCTAGTAAAAAATTTGAGTAAGTCTTCTACAACCCTTTTAGCTGTAATATTGCATGGTGGTACTGCCTCCAGAAATCTCATTGATACATCCATTATTGTTAATAAATACTTATGCCCATTTTGGATGTAGGTTTGCTCACTGAGCTGGAAGGTTCATTTCCAGATGTTTTGTTACCCTACTAGGAAACATCTTTAGTGGGCCTCAGGTGAAGCAATGCTGAAAATTCCTGCTTTCTATTTATATGTTTGGGTTTCTTTGGGTTAGTGATGTCATTTCCTGTAGTGATGTTATTTCCTGTGGTGAAGTCCCTTCATGTTCCTTTTCTCAGGGGGTGGAAGATGGGGTCGAGCTCGATGTGTTTGTTGATAGAGTTCCAGTTGGAATGCCATGCTTCTAGGCATTCTCGAGCATGTCTTTGTTTGACTTGTCCTAGGATGAATGTGTTGTCCCAGTCAAAGTGGTATCCTTCCGCATCCGTATGTGAGGATACTAGTGAAAGAGGGTCATGTCTTTTTGTAGCTAGAATTAGCTACCAGGATACATGAACACCAACTAGGCACAAAAAGACTTGACCCTCTCTCACTAGTATCCTCACATACGGATGAGGAAGGACACCACTTCGACTGGGACAACACATCCATCTTAGGACTAGCTAAACAAGTTCTGGATTAGTGGTGCTGGAAGAGCACAGCAGTTCAGGCAGCATCCAAGGAGCTTCGAAATCGACATTTCGGGCAAAAGCCCTTCATCAGGAATGAAACTCCTTGGATGCTGCCTGAACTGCTGTGCTCTTCCAGCACCACTAATCCAGAATCTGGTTTCCAGCATCTGCAGTCATTGTTTTTATCAAGCCAAACAAAGACATGCACAAGAATTCCTAGAAGCATGGCATTCCAACCGGAACTCTATCAACAAACATATCGAGTTCGACCCCATTGAGAAATGGAACAGGAAGTGACTTCACCACAGGAAATGACATCACCAACCCAAAGAACCCAAGCATATAAGTATAAAGCAGGAATTTTCAGCATTGCTTCGCCTCTGAGGCACACTGAAGATGTTACCTAGTAGGGTAATGAAATGTCTGGAAATGAACCTTCCAGCTCAGCAAGCAAAGCTACATCCAAAATCTCAACCTGAGCTACAAATCTTCTCAAATCTCACTTATTCCCATTATTTGTTTGAAGTAGGGGAGACCTACACGATCAGTCAAGACTCTTGTGAAAGGTTCCTTAAATGGTGGAATAGATATTAAAGGTGCAGGTTTTATTACTGCCTGTGGTATTCCAATTAGCTGACATGTATGACACATCTGGCAAAGTTCAGCTACATCCTTGTGTAGGCCAGGCCAGTAAAAATATCTTTGTATTTTAGCCTGTGTTTTCCTTGCCCCTAAATGACCTTCACGTGGTAGCTCATGCGCCACTCGCAGCACCTCCTTTCTATACCCTACTGGCAAAACAATTTGATGAATCTCTGCCCATTTCTCATCTGCTTTAATGTGTGATGGTCTCCATTTCCTCATTACGACATCATTTATTAAGTAATAGCACACAAGGGTACATTCACTCTCCTTCTCTGTATGTGCTTTTTGATACAATTGTTTTAAGTTCTCACCTTTCTGCTGTAACTCAATGAGCTTAGCAGAGCTAAATATGCTTGCATATTGACCTATTTGCTCCTGTTCTGTTCCACTTATCTGATCAAAACAAGTCCCTGATAAAACTATATCAGCTTCCTTATCTGGGCCTTTTGAACTCTCCTGCTTCAGCTTGTGACTCTGTGATCTTGTGACCCCACGCAATCTCGGAAGATCCCTGAATAAATACCCTGCATTTCTTCAGTTGCTTGAGTCTTCACTAGCTTTCCAACTGGAGTAGGCAGCACACCTACCGGTGAATCAGCTATATCATTTGCAAGGACAAATTATATTCCTGGAGCTGAGCGTTTGTCCAGTACTCCTTCCACTAATTCTCCACTCTTCTGTGGACACTCTAGCTTCACTTTACACAATTAAGCACTTTTTGTCTCACCATGAATTCCTGTCACCAGTACTTTTTCGACCTGGACCCAATATACCAACCACTACAGCGGACAGCTGAAACTGACAACCGGAAGCGGCAGGGACAGACCACTATAAACACCGGAGGAAACATCAAAGAAGCGCTTCGCAGGAGGCTCCCAAGCTCTGATGATGTCGCCTAGCCAGGGGACGAAACGTTTGCAACAAAAACTTCCAGCTCGGCGAACAGAACCACAGCAACGAGCACCCGAGCTACAAATCTTCGCACAAACTTTGAAGTTGCTCTGTTTGAATCTTTTAAACTCAATGTAGGTTTGACCAGTGTCCCTCCTTAGATTCCTGAAACATTGTCTCTACGCTTCTGGTACAAGCTCATATGCACTTAAACTGGCTTTTTTCAGGTCCTCATACTCCCCAGATACCTCCTCTGATAGGGATGCGAAGACCTCACTAGTCCTACCTACTCACAACCCACATTGTCACTTGCCACTGCATTTGGTAAGCCACATTTTCCAATGGAGATAAAAAAGGCTTCCACATCCTTCTTCTCAAATTTAGGGAATACTTGAACATATTTAAACAGCTTCTCACTCGGCTTCTGACTACCAGGGGCTTACTCATCCTCACTCTTGTCCTCACTCTCGTCCTCACTCTCGTCCTCACTCTCGTCCTCACTCTCGTCCTCAGTCTCGTCCTCACTCTCGTCCTCAGTCTCGTCCTCACTCCCTTCCTCACTCTCATCCTCACTCTCATCCTCACTAAGCCTACCATCTGTCTTATCTCCAGCCTTTTAAGCTGACTTCCCTTTTTAAGTGTCAATTTCTGAAGTTCAAATGCTCTCTCTTTTTTCCTCTCATCTGCTTTTAATCGTAACCGAAACTATTTCATTTCTGCTGCCCTTTCCTTATCTCTCGCCTCTAACTCAAGCTGCTTCATTTGCATTTGAATCCTTGCCATCTCTATAGATCCTGATGGTGTTTCCAGCAAATTTAAATGCTGTGCTACTGCTGTAATTATCTTTCCTTTCATCACAGAAGGAGGCAGCTCCAACACCTTTTGCAAAACTTCCAAAGTCATTGCATCCACTTCCAGAAATCGTTTGGCGACTGAAAGAGCCATTACTATTCAAGCTTTGTCTTTCCAACTAAACCAACACCTGAAATAAAGACACTAGCACCTACCACTTGCTGTTTAAAATCCTGCAAAGAGCTCCCAATCTGTTATGGAGTAGGCCAGACCACTCAAAACATTCCTAAGCAGGCAGCCCAGACCATAACTTTGCAATTTGTTTCAGTAAGTGTACAGTGAACATTACCTGGAGTACGTTAGCTAGGTTGACTACGAGGTTTTAAAACAGATAAAAATTTATTCACAAAATTGCTCAATGAAACACAAAGAACACAATAAAGAACCTCTATAGAACTCAGTCTATCCAATCTAGACTTAATTATGCTGTTCTGAATATACACAATTCCAATAAGCAAACCCCTTAAACACAGTAAAAATGAAACAAAGGCTTAAAGGTCAAAGTTAGAAGGACAGAAGGAGAGAGAGAGTCTATCAGCCTGTTTCCACACAGCTCCACAGCTAGACTCCCTAACTAGTTCTGGAGTGAACTGATCAGTGAGAGAGCTGGCCACGCCCACTTGACTTATACAGGTCACTTCTAACAATATAAAAGCTTTGGCTGAAAGACTCTGCTGTTTCCGTATAAACAAAAAGGCCTTTCATCTCTGTACTAAACCCAGCCATTTTGGGGCCTGGCCTGTTTACAACCCCTCTGAATAAAACAATGACACAGTATCCTTGAGAAGAGGAATAGCGTTTAGAAAAAAGGGCCAGCTTTATGTCACCAGGCAACACGTTGATAGATGAAGAAAGGGCTGTAGATGTCATATACATGGACTTTAGTAAGGTGTTTGATAAGGTTTCCCATGGTAAACTAATGGAGAAAGTGAAGTCACATGGTGTGCAGGGTGTTCTAGCTAGGTGGATAAAGAATTGGTTGAGCAACAGGGGACAGAGAGTAGTGTTGAAGGGAGTTTCTCGAAATGGAGAAAGGTGACCAGTGGTGTTCCACAGAGGTCAGTGCTGGGGCCACTGTTGTTTGTAATATACATAAATGATCTGGAAGAGGGCACTGTTGGTCTGATCAGTAAGTTTACAGATGACACGAAGGTTGGTGGAGTAGCAGAAAGCATAGGGGACTGTCAAAGAATACAGGAGAATATAGATAGACTGGAGAGTTGGGTCAAGAACTGGCAGATGGTGTTCAATCTGGGCAAATGTGAGGTGATGTATTTTGGAAGGTCTAATTCTAGAGCGAACTATACTGTAAACGGAAGAGCCTTGGGAAAAGTTGATGAGCAGAGAGATCTGGGAGTTCGGGTCTATTGTACCCTAAAGGTGGCTGCACAGGTAGATAGAGTGGTCAAGAAGGTACATGGTATGCTTGCCTTCATCGGATGGGGTATTAAATATAAGAGCTGGCAGGTCATGTTAAAATTGTACAAAACATTGGTTCGGCCACATTTACAATACTGTGTACAGTTCTGGTCGCCACATTACCAAAACGATGTGGACACTTTGGAGACAGGCATGGTAGATTCATTTAAGGTGTGGCTGGACATATGCATGAGGAGGTGGGGAGCAGAGGGATACAATCCTTAGGAATTGGGCAATAGGTTTAGGCAGTGGATTTGGATCGGCACAGGCTTGGAGGGCCGAAGGGCCTGTTCCTGTGATGTAAATTTTCTTTGTTCTTTGTTCTTTGTTCTTCTATGTATTCTCATCACTGAAGGTTCTCATTCCTGAACTATTCTTTTAAATTGCTTCTGCACTCTCTTCAATTCATTTGTAATTGTCCTGTAATGTGGGGCCCACAACTGTATGCAATTCTCCAGCCGAGGTCTACAAGTGCCTTATGTAAGTTCAACATCAACTCTTTGCTCATGTTCAATGCCACAATTGATAAAACTGAGAACTCTGTGTTTTATTAACTGTCAGGTGTACACCTGATCAGGTGTACCCTAGAACTCTGTGGGAAGCTAGAGAAGTGATTGCTGGGCCTCTTGCTGAGATATTTGTATCATTGATAGTCGCATGTGAGGTTGGCAAACGTGGTGTCACTGTTTAAGAAGGGCGGTAAAGACAAGCCAGGGAACTATAGACCAGTGAGCCTGACCTCAGTGGTGGTCAAGTTGTTGGAGGGAATCCTGAGGGACAGGATGTACATGCATTTAGAAGGGCAAGG
>NC_057740.1:44578156-44625625 GCF_004010195.1 Chiloscyllium plagiosum
CAGATGGGCCAATGGGCTGAGAAGTGGCAGATGGAGTTTAATTCAGATAAATGTGAGGTGCTGTATTTTGGGAAAGCAAATCTTAGCAAGACTTATACACTTAATGATAAGGTCCTAGGGAGTGTTGCTGAAGAAAGAGACCTTAGACTGCAGTTCATAGCTCCTTGAAAGTGGGGTCGCAGGTAGATAGGATAGTGAAGAAGGTGTTTGGTATGCTTTCCTTTATTGGTCAGAGTATTGAGTACAGGAGTTGGGAGGTCATGTTGCAGCTGTACAGGACATTAGTTAGGCCACTATTGGAATATTGTGTGCAATTCTGGTCTCCTTCCCATTAGAAAGATGTTGTGAAACTTGAAAGGGTTCAGAAAAGATTTACAAGGATGTCACCAGGATTGGAGGATTTGAGCTATGGGGAGAGGCTGAACAGGCTGGGGCTGTTTTCCCTGGAGTGTCAGAGGATGAGGGGTGACCTTATAGAGGTTTACAAAATTATGAGGGGCAAGGATAGGGTAAGTAGGCAAAATCTTTTCCCTGGGGTCGGGGAGTCCAGAACTAGAGGGCATAGGTTTAGGGTGAGAGAGTAAAGATATAAAAGAGATCTAAGAGGGAACTTTTTCACACAGAGGGTGGTACGTGTATGGAATGAGCTACCAGAGGATGTGGTGGAGGCTGGTACAATTGCAACATTTAAGAGGCATTTGGATGGGTATATGAATAGGAAGGGTTTGGAGGGATATGGGCCAGGTGTTGGCAGGTGGGACTAGATTGGGTTGGGATATCTGGTCAGCATGGATGGGTTGGACTGAAGGGTCTGTTTCCATGCTGTACATCTCTATGACTCTAAGACTCTATATACACCAGCTCCCTCTGCTTCTGCACCCAGTTTAAAATTATACCCTATATTTTATTTTGTCTTTCAAGGTTCTTCGAACCAAAGTGCATTACCTCACATTTCTCTGCTCTGAGCATCACCTGATCCAAGATCCAGAAGCAGGAATTCCAAAACCAACCCCTGGGGAAGTCCATGACAAACCTTCCTCCAGTCTGAAAAATATCTATTGACCATTACCCTCTGTTTCCTGTCACTCAGCTAATGTTATGTCCACATTACGTTTATACCATGACCGAAAACTATCCTCAGGTCTGTTGTGTGGCACTGCATCAAACACCTTCTGGAAACCCATGTGGACCATATCAACAGTGTTACTCTCATCAAACCTTTCTATTATCTTTTCTAAAAATGCTTAGTTTGGCATGATTTTCACTTTAGGAAGAATCAACATGGATTTCTAATCAACCCACCTTTTTCCATGTGACTACAGATTCTGTTCTAATATTTGTTACCACATGTTTCCTCACCACTGAAGTTAAACTAACTGGTCTGTAATTGCTGGGATTATCTTTGCAACCTTTCTTGAACAAGGCTGTAATAGTCTTCTGGCACATGCCCAGCGTCCAGGGAAAACTGAAATATTGCCAAAGCCTCTGCAATTTCTACCTTCGTTTCCTTTAAAATCTTGGATGCATTTGCAAGGTTTGTGAAGGTTTGGATCTCATCAGTCCTAGTGCCTCGTTAACTTTGTGTTAACAAGCTACCCTTCTGGTGCCAAAGTATCCTCCTTTCTCCCCAAGGTCTGGATGGCATTCTCCAGTTTTGTAAAGACAAATGTCTATCATTAATTTAATATGTCAGCCTTGGCCCTGCCTCCACCTGTAAATCCCCTTTTTGGTCTCTGATATGGCCTGCTCCATTTTAACCACTTCCCTACTGTTTATATGCCAAGTAAAGACTTTGGGACTTCCCTTTATGTTACCTGCTAATCTTTTCTCAAAGTTCCTGTTCCTGTTGTATTCTTAGTTGTATTTTTGACCTTGGACCTGCCATATACACATCTTTTCTTTCTAATGTATTTCTATCTCCATTGTCAACCAGGGAACTTTGGATTTCCATTAAATATAATACACTCTGACTGTACTCGAACCATTTGCTTCTTTAAGGTGGCCCGATGTTCAGTTCCTGATCTTCCCATCAAGTTCTTATTCCAAACAATCCCGCTCAATTTTGTTATAGCCCCAATGAACAGGGACCAATTTGTCTGAGAATGGGGCCTGGTTTACAAACTCCTCAGGGTCACTCTGGAATAACATTGTGAAAAAATCTGATATATTTTGAGCAAATGTTCAAAATTATAGCTCTGCCTTTTTGATCTCTGCAGTGCCTCCAGGTCTATGAGCCCTTACTGCCCTGGGACAACATTGAAAACTGTGTTAATGGTGACCTTGGAAATAAACTGATGCATCACAATGCAGAACTAACGAGAGCGCTGAATCCACCCCATGACTATGTTCCATGGATCCTGGTCAATGGAGTAAGTTGGAAAGATGCTTCCTATTGTGTTATTGTTTAGATTATTGAGCAGGCAGGCAGTATGCCTTTAAGACAGGTGCATGTCATCACCCCACGTGCCATTCCAGTCTCAAGGTCTTCAGTTACAGTCTCTGAGGAGTATGTTCAGTTTGTTTATACCAAACAGATCGTCTACTTTCGAACACAATTAGAAGTAGCATATTACCTCAAAAAGGAACATTTTGTTAAAAGTTGTCGTCTAACACTTATTAGAACATTTTGGAAGAAATATTAATTCAAAAGTTAAACAAACAATTATACTAATGAAAGGAGAGTGCTGATTGGTTGTGCCAGTGGACTCTGATCTGTAGAGGTGTTACCATGGAGAATGCAGCCATTAGTGCCGATTGACCGTTAACAACCAGACTTTGTTTACATTTTAAACCAGGCATTTTGGCTCTGACTGGACAGAACATTGCCTGCAAAATGAACCAGAAAAGGGCTGTTGCCTAAAATGTTGAGTTGAAACAGGAACATCTGGAAGGAACAGGCCCTGTGTATGAATATGTGTAACTTCCAGTGTACTTGTGTTTGGCAATCTGAAATTTGTTATTAATTTAATCCCCCCCCCACACAGGATTAGCCAGCAAATGTTATCCAATTGCAGAATCACATCTAATGTTGGCACTCCGTTGTGAGATTTGCAAGTACATGCTAGTTGGATACAGTCAGGACCTTGTTTATTGTGAACAGCCAAAAGGATGTGCTGTTTGATGTGATCTGACAGTCTTTGTAAACTATGTACTTGGAATCACATCAGCACTGAAATTTAAAGTCCACATTACTCACTTTGGCAATAATTGTGACAACCTGATAAAAGAGCAGCTTTCCGAAAGCTAGTGCTTCCAAATAAACCCATTGGACTATAACCTGGTTTTGTGTGATTTTTTTTTAACATTTGTGCAATAGGCAGATATCTGTAGCAACATGAGGTGTTTACCACAAACAAAATGCTGGCATCAAGCTTATACTTCCCATTAAAAACAGTAGTCACTGGTAAATCCAGGCTTACTTATACAAACTGTCTTCACACTCTCTCCTCCACCCTCCACATTTCGGTTTTGTCACCCTCACTGCCCCTTGCACTGGCCACACGTAATTCCGAAAAGAATTTACATTTTATTATTGAGTTCCCTTTTGAGTATTCTGTTATGGTGTTCAAATTCCAATCTTTTTTACAGAAGCACACTGAAGATTTGGAGGATGAGGCTATGAATTCACTCTTCAATCTCATTTGCAACACTTATTCGGTGAGTGACCCATCTCTTGCTTCTTGAAGTTCAGTGACTTTACAGATACATGAAATGCTATTTCCCTCTAGTTGGTGTAAACACTGAGTGCTGCTCAAGGAATTTTGTGTGTTTTTGTGCAAATGACACATTTAATTAAACTTGATTTCAGAGAATCGTAGAATATTCACAGCATAGGAGGATGCCATTCATCCTTTTGTGTTCTTTGATTTGATCTGATTTATTGTAGTCATGTTTACTTAGGTGCAGTGAAAAGCTTTGTTTTGCAAGCAGTGCAGGCAGATTATAGCAAACAAGGACATACAGATAATGGGGTAATTAGACAGTGAGGTATGCAAGGTTATACTGCACAGGAGGTGCGCAAAGCAAGACCAACATTAACAAGGTTAACATTATTTGAAGTTAGAGAGTCCATTCATCAGTGGCAAGGAAGAAGCTATGATTGAACCTGTTGGTGAATGTGTTCAAACATAGTATCTTCTGCCTGGTGGAAGAGTTCATGCGAACATTTTTAATGCGTGAATTTAGAGCAGGGCTCAGCCGTTTGACCCCTTGAATCTGCTCTGCTAATTAATAAGACTGTAACTTCAACTCCACATTTCTGTCAAACCCCCTCCCTCATTAACCTTTTAGCCCTTGCTTATTGAGAATCAGTTCATCTCTACTTCCACCACCTTTACCGGAAGAAAGACTCTCAAAGCTGTGAGAGGAAAAAAATGCTTTCATCTCTGTCTTAATTGAGTAATCCCTGATTTTATAATGACCCCTTGTCCTAGAGTCTCCCACAAACATCCCCTTTATGTACAATCTGCCAAGAGCATTCATGATCTGGTATGTTTCAATATAATTACTTCTCACTCCTGTAAACACTTTATGGATAACAAGCCAAGCCTGTCCAGCCTTTCTTCATAGGACAACCCACTCTTTCTAGGTATTAGTCTTGTATCCTTTTCTGAACTGCCTTCAAAGCAGTATCATCTTTCCCTGAATAAGATGACAAATATTTCACACAGTATTTCAGTTGTGGTTTCACTAGTGCCCTGTGTAACTGAAGCTTAACCCTCTACTTTTGTACAGGTATATTCAATTTCCCTCACAATAAATTATAACATTTTATTAATTTTCCTAATTATTTAAGATCTGCACACTTTACATTAACGAAGTATACACACAACACCCAGATTCCTTAGCATCTCAGAGCTTAAAGATTTAAAAGGACTTAAAAGATAACCTTTTCACGCAGTGTGGTGTGTGTATGGAATGAGCTGCCAGAGGAAGTGGTGAGGCTGGTACAATTACAACATTTAAAAGACATCTGGATAGGAAGGGTTTAGGGGGATATGGGCTAAATGCTAGCAAATGGGATGAGCCTAATTTAGGATATCTGGTTGGCATGGATGAGTTGGACTGAAGGATCTGTTTCTGTGCTGTACATCTCTGACTTTCTGACTCTGTGATATCTCACCACTTAGTTAATATGCTTTATTCTATTTTTCCTGCCAAAATTGATCATTTCACATTTTCCTGTATTATACGCTACATACCACACCTTTATCCAACAAACCTATCTATACCCCTTTTTAACTTCCTTATGTCCTATTTTCAATTTGTTTTTCTATTTATTATTGTGTCATCAAATATAGCAACCGTCAAGGGATTCCTTACGATTGGTGCTTGATAAAGAATGATTTTCTTCA
This sequence comes from Chiloscyllium plagiosum, assembly GCF_004010195.1. Classification (NCBI taxonomy): domain Eukaryota; kingdom Metazoa; phylum Chordata; class Chondrichthyes; order Orectolobiformes; family Hemiscylliidae; genus Chiloscyllium; species Chiloscyllium plagiosum. The sequence goes on from NC_057740.1 coordinate 44,583,511, forward strand.
TGTCACTACTGCTTCTTTATCAATATCCTTAAATTGATATTCTCTAGTTCCAATTCCTTCTGCCAAATCTGAAATAATTTCTTTATTGACTCTGCCCAGACCCCTTATTATTGCATACCTCTGTTCAATCTTCTCTCAACCCTTCCCCTAAGTAGAAAAGTTCCAGCTTTACCAATCCATCCACAAAACTGAAATCTTTGATCGCCTAAAACCATTTAGAGGAAACAATGACATTGTAGTCATGTGACTGGATTGGAAATCCTGAGGCCTAGGCTATAATGTTCTGGGGATATGGATTTAAATCTGTAAGGCCATAATCCATGCTTATTGATTTGATTTATTGTTGTCACATGTACCTAGATACAAAAAAATGTTTTGTGTGCACTATAGACAGATCACAACATACAAAGTGCATTAGGGTAATAGAACAGAGCAAAGCATGCAATGTTATTGCTGCAGACAAGGTGCACAAAGAGCAAGATCAATGTTAAGTTTAAAATTTGAGAGATCCAGTCAGAAGTTTAATAACAGTGGAAAGAAGCTGTTCTTGAATCTCTTGGTATGTGTGTTTAAGCGTTTGTGTCTTTTGCCTGATGGAAGAGTTTGAAAGAGGTTATAACCAGGGTGGGAGGGGTCTTTGATGTTGGCTGCCTTCCTGAGGCAGTGAGAAGTGTAGATGGAGTCAATGGTTGGAAGGTTGGTTTGTGTGACGGACTGAGCTGTGTTCACAACTCTCTGTAGTTTCTCATTGTGCTGGGCAGAGCAGGTGCCATACCAAGCCAAGATGCATCCAGAAAGAATGCTTTCTATGGTGCATTCATGTTGGACTTTGCACATCCTCCCCGAGTCTGCGTGGGTTTCTTCTGGATGCTGCAGTTTCCTCCCACAGTCCAAAGATATGCTGGTTAGGTGTGTTGTCCATGGGAAATGGAGCATAATAGGATGGGTTGCTCTTTGGAAGTAGGTATAGACTCAATGGGCCAAATTACCTGCTTCCACACTGTAGGGATTCTATGATTCTATCTATAAAAATTGGTAGGAGTCTTTACAGGCATGCTGAATATCCTTAGCCTCCTGAGGAAGTAGAGACATTGTTGTGCTTTCTTGACTGTTGTGTTAGCAGATGGTTGGTGATCATCACATGACATTCTCAGCCATCTCCACATCAGCACCATTGATCGAGATGGGCATGCCCTCCACCTCTTTTTCTGTCATCAATGACCAGGTCAATGGTTAAATCTGATTTCAACAAAAATCTGGAATTAAGAGCTAGCCCAATTGTGGCTGTGTTTCCATTGTCATAAAACCCAACTAGTATGCTACTATTCTTTAGGGAAGAAAATTTGCCATCTTTTCTCAGTCTGACCTACATGTGATTCTGGGCCCATAGCAAAATGGTATACCTTTAATTGCCTTGCTGATCTTGAAGGTTTGTTTTCAGATGTTTTATCATCATGCTAAGTAAGGTCATCAGAGAGTCTCTGGTGAAGCGCTGATGGTATGTCCCATTAGGTCGAAAAAAGGAAGAAAACACATTACTGCTCAAGAAAATAAAGTCTTAGAAAAAGTTAAAGACAAAAACATTGTTATCCTACCTGCACACAAGGGGCGCATGATCGTTATTTTTTTGAAAATCCAACTATCTTAAAAAGGCAAATGCTCTGCTTGCAGATACTGACACTTACCAGCAGGTGGCGATAGACCCAAGCACACAGCTATTAAACAGAATCTCATCCTTTTTAACACTAATAAAATCAGGAGAATTAAACAGGACAGACTTCCAAAACATGGAACCAGATGGATCCAACACACCACGCTTCTGTGAATTACCAAAAATACACAACCAGGGGGCCTCCCTCAGACCCATAGCCTCCCTACCTGATACACCAACATAAAGACTACAAAGAACTCCACCAAAAACTAAAACACCTAAATGAAGATTCACACCTCTCCTTTCACTCCACCCACGAATTCCTGAACACCATCAAAGACACCAAGATAGAAGAGGACAAAATAATGGTCTCCTTTAACATTACAGCCCTTTTCACATGCATTAACATCAACCTGGCCAATGAAACACTGGTATTACTACTCAGAAACCAGGACCACATACACCAGACAGCACCAACCTCATCAGCAAAGACAACATCCTCAAGCTGGTGGACCTGTGCCTCACCACCCACTTCACATTCAATAACAAAACCTACAAACAAGCCAATGGTACATCCATGGAATCACCAATGTCTGGGCTCATAGTGGAAGCAGCAATGCAGAGATTTGAACGAGCTGCCCTCCCATCTATCCAATCCAAACTTTGGGTCCGCTACATCGCTGACACCTTCATCATCACAAATGGAACAAATTAGAGGAAACATACAACACCATCAACAATATCTTGGCAGTTCACAAAAGAGGAGGAGAATGACAACATACTCCCATTCCTAGACATGACAGTTGAACGTACAGTTAATGGAGAGCTTCAAACCAGCATCTACAGAAAAAACAACACAAATGGACCATATACTTCAGAAGCAATCATCCCAACACCCACAAATGGAGCTACATCAAGACATTGTTTCAATAAGCTATATCACACTGAAGCACCCAAGAACTACAAAAAGCAGAAGAAAAGTATCTATACAACATTTTCATGAAAAATGGGTACCCAATAAACACAATCTGCCAATTCCTCAGAAACATACCCAAACAAACAGACACAATGCAACCAAAACTAGAGCCATATTACCTTACATCAAAGACATATCAGAAATGACTTCCAGACTCAGACCCCTTGGCATCATGATCATCCACAAACCTACCAATACATTTAAATAGCAACTAATGAACCTAAAGGATCCATTAAATACTACCAGCAAAACTAACGTCATTTACAAGATACCTTGCAAGAACTGTAAAAAACACTACATTGAATAAACTAGCAGAAGACTTGCCAACAGGATACACGAACACCAACTGGCCACCAAAAGACACGATCCACTCTCACTAGTTTCTATACATATAGTCAAAGAAGGACACCACTTTGACTGGGACAACACACACATCCTAGGACAGGCGAAACAAAGACGCGTGCGAGGATTCTTAGAGACACGGCATTCTAACCAGAACTCCATCAATAAACACATCGATTTGGACCCTATCGACCTTCCCTTGAAAAAAAGAATCAGAAATGACAACACTCACCTTAAGAAACCAAGACCTATAAATAGAGAGGCAGGACATATCACCAATGCTTTACCAGAGACTCTCAGTGATGATGTTACCTAGTATGGTGATGAAACGTCTGAAAACAAACCTTCCAGCTCAGCGAGCAAACTTACAGACTTATCATCAACCTGAGCTACAAATCTTCTCAAAAATCGCTAACTCTTAATTGCCCTCTGAAGTTACTGAGCAAATCATTCCAATGTAGGGCAGTTGGAGATGGTCATTAAATTCTGGCCTAGCCATAGGTGCCTACATCCCATGAGCAAAATATTTTCTGCACACTCGGGGAGGCAACGGCCTCACAGTGTTGTTACTGGACTATTAATCCAGAAACTCAGCCCATGACCCAGAAATTTTTTTTTTTTAGATTACTTACAGTGTGGAAACAGGCCCTTCGGCCCAACAAGTCCACACCGACCCGCCGAAGCGTAACCAACCCAGACCCATTCTCCTACATTTATCCCTTCACCTAACACTACGGGCAATTTAGCATGGCCAATTCACCTAACCTGCACATTTTTGGATTGTGGGAGGAAACCGGACCACCCGGAGGAAACCCACACAGACACGGGGAGAATGTGCAAACTCCACACAGAGAGTCGCCTGAGGCGGGAATTGAACCCGGGTCTCTGGCGCTGTGAAGCAGCAGTGCTAACCGCTGTGCTACCGTGCCGCCCACATCCGGGTTCAAATCCTACCATGGCAGATAGTGGAATTTTAGTACAGTAAAAAATCTAGAATTAAGGGTCTAATGACAACCCTACCATGCCTCTTGTGATTTTATAAACCTAGCGTCTGATGCTCCAGGGAAAATAGCCCTAGCTATTCAGCCTCTCCCCATAGCTACCCTCCAACCCTGACAACATCCTTTTCTGCACCCTTTCAAGTTTATCAACTTGATTTGGAAATATATCACTGTTCTGTCACTGTCGGTGTGTAAAACCCTGGAATTCCCACCCTGAGGGTGTTGTGGGTGTGCATACAGCACACAGACTGCAACAGTTCACAAAGGCAGCTCACCACCACCTTCTCAAGGGCAACTAAGGACAGGTAATAAATGCTGGCCCAGCCAGCAACACCCACATCCTATAAATGGATAAAGAAAAGGTACAATTCTTCTGCTTTTCCATTATTATGACTAAAGTGAGCAACCTCTCACTTCCCCAACTTCTTTACACTCCATCAGTCTCCTTGTCGCCTCTTGTCTGTATCTCTTTGCAGTGTCTTTGCATCCTCTTCAGAGTCTGCATATCTACCAGCTTTGAATTGTCAATGAACATAGATAAATTTCTATCTGACCCTTTGTGCATGCCACTGACCTGCTGTTGTGGCCATTTTACCTATACAGCTAATCCAGTTCAGTTTCTGGTCAATGGTAGTCCCTAGTATGGTGAAAGTCAAGGATTTGGTGATGACCGTGCCATTGGATGTCAATGGGTTGTGGTTGGATGATTTTGTGTTGGAGATGAAGTTGGTGCAAATGTTACTTGCCACTTGACAACCTAAACCTGGATATTGTCTAGATTTTGTTGCATTTCAACATAGACTGCTTTAGTATCTGAGGAATTGCAAACGGTGCTAAACGTTGTGCAATAATTGGTGAACATCCCCACTTCTGATGCTCATAAAGAGGCCACTTACCCATCAAGTCTGTACCAGCTCTCCGAAGAACATCGCACCCATTCCCAAACTCCATCCTATCCTTGAAACCCAGCATTTCCCATGGCTAACCCTCAAAGCCTGCACATCCCTGGACACTATGGGACAATTTTTATCATGGCCAATCCACCTAACCTGCACATCTTTGGACTGAGAGGAAAGCGGAACACATTGTGAAGACACTGGGAGAACATTCAAACGGCGCACATAAAGTCACCCAAGATTGAAATTAAATCCACGTCACTGGTGCTGTGAGGCAACAATGCTAACTGCTGTGCCACAGTGCAGCTTGTCACTCTGCAGAGATGTCCTGGAACAAAGATTACTAACCTCTAACAATCTCAACAATCTTCCTATGCCCCAGTTATGATTCCAACCAGTGGAAAGTTTTGCCCCATTTCCCACTAACTCCAGCTTTGCTTGCATTTGGAGGTTCTTGAGTATATCTGCACAAGGAACACAAGCAAAAAAATCAAAAAGGCAAGTGGTATGTTAGCCTTCAATGTAAGAGGTTAGAGTACAGGAATAAGGAAATATTATTACAATTATACAGGGTTTAGGTAGTTTGCAGCCAAACTAGTCTGGGGATAAGAAAGTGACCTTGTGATGCAAGTGTAGTGTCTCAATGTCTGGACCAGGAGTCCAGGGTTCAAATCCCACCTCTGTAGAGATGTGCCATTACATGTCCAAATAAGTTTATTTACAGTAACTCCAGGTTTAGGCAGACCTTACCAGGACATTTACAACGGAGATGAAGAGAAACTTCTTTCTCCAGAATGTTTTGAGTCTTTAAAGATCTCTACCCAAATAGTTAGAGACTTTTTCCCACAGCAGAAATGACAATCACAAAGGAACATAATTCTAAGGTGATTGGAGGAAGGTTGAGGGGAGATGTCAGATGTTGGCTCTTTACTACCACTGCTGGCAGTACAAACTGTGCATCTACCACTGTTTGCATACAGCCAGATACATTTAAGTGACTCTTGGATAGACACATGGACGGTAGTAAAATGAAGGGTATGTAAGTTAATTTTATCTGAGAGTAGGATAAAAAGTTGGCACAACATAGAGGGCCAAAGGGCCTGTACTGTTCTATGTTCTATGACTGTGGATGCTTTATTGTTGAATATAGTACAGGTTGAAAGACAAATCTTTGATCTTTAAGGGATTCAAGGAAATGAAAACTTGTTGAGAAAATAGAGTGGAGTTAGAAGCTCAGCCATGATTGTGTTGAATGGAGGTATCTAATAGCCTATTGTTGCTTCTATTTTCCATGTTTTGTTCTAACTGCTGCTTGGGCCTCTCACTTGACTCTGAGGCCTGTGGCTCAATTCCAAACAGCTCATGTTGGGAAAAATATGATATAAATACAAGTCATAGCCAAACATAACTTTTTTAAAAACATTTTGGCACTGAGTCACATGGGGAGACATTATGCCAGATGATCAAATCTTTTATTAGCAAGTTTTAGGGAGTATCTTAAAATCGAAAAGAAAAGAGGCGTTTATGGAGGGAATTGTACAGCCTAGGGCGGAGACACCTGAAAGTGTAGTTTTGAATGGTGGAATGATTAAAATAGGAGATTGTTAAGAGATGACAATTGGTGAATAAAATGTTTATTCACTTGGGTTGTGCAATATCTGCCCCAATTACTTTTTTTCTGCTACCTATTCCCCTAACTTTATCCCCCATACTGCAATAATGTATTCAGTTGCTATCACTTTTATCGGACTCTCTCTCGCCTGCTATGTGTGTATGTGTGCATGTGTGTGTGTGTGTGTCTCTGTCTCTGTGAAAGTGATTAATCTGAATTGGGAACTTCAGCCAAAGCTGATCTATCAAAACTAACCAAACCAGATAAACCTAAATCAGTCTAGTTTTGCAGCTTGGGAGATGCTACGTTATCATGTTCTCCTTGCTTGGGAAGCATACTGCCACTAGCAAGCAGACCTCTTTCGCTGTTGATTTTTGCAATCGTTTTGGACATCTACCTCGGGATACTATAATTAACCACTAACTCTCCTGAGGAGCATCTGATAAAACCTGAGTCTGGAGATTAGGGATCTGTTTTTTAACTCCTACAATAATATGCACCTCTGTAAATTGAAGCACCCAATGATGACTGCCACATTGCCAATGACATCTATCCCAATGACATTGTGGAGTGAACTAGGAAATGATATTAAGAGGTTAAATCAACAATCCCTAAAATAGGCATTTAATAGGACTTTCAAATCTCCCATTAATCTCCCCTGTGGGTTAGTGTCTGCCTCTGGCAATTTGTCCATCCCACACAGTGAGGATCTCTCGAGGTTTGGTGTAATCAGACACCAGGATTAGCGCAATGCTTAAACTATTTTGATTCTCATGAATTCATCACTGAATAAATTGTCATTTGGAAAAGTGATTGAACGAGAGGGTAACCCATTGCTTCAGTTATTGCTGTTGTCACAAAGTCAGGTGGCTGATATGTTAACTATGAATCTGTTGGGATTTTGTTGCTGTGATAGATGTTCAAAATCATTTTATTTTACAGGGTGTGAAGCCAAAGGCTTGTGCAAAACCTAAAGGATTAAACTCATTTCCTAAATGTATGATCTAATCGTGGCTGTATTATGACTTCAATAAAACTCCATCTCTCTGGAAGCAATGATGCATGTTATTACCTGGAAGGCCAGGAGTAATCTTTGCTGTGAAATGCTTGAAAGTGGCTGAGGAACATTGATTATAACTACTTGGGTTTTCTACTGAACTTTTCTGGAGTACCCCTGGCTCTCATGAGCTGCCGAACAAACAAGAAGATCTGCGAATCCCTACAGTGTGGAAACAGGCCCTACAGCCCTACAAGTCCACAGCGACCCTCCGAAGACTATCACACTGAAACCCATTCCCCATTATCCTACATTTACCCCTAACTAAAGCACCTAACCTATACATTCCTGAACACTATGGACAATTTAGCATGGCCAATTCACCTGACATCTTTTGGATTGTGGGAAGAAACCAGAGCACCCGGAGGAAACATACGCAGACACACGGAGAATGTGCAAACTCTGCACAGACAGTCACCTAAGGGTGGAATCAAACCCGGGTCCTTGGTGCTGTGACGCAGCAGTACTAACCACTGAGTCACTATGCCATCCCAAAGATATTAATTAAAAATTGAATTCTGTTTTTGCAACGTGAGTAAAACCAAAGCAAAATTAATCAGATGCTAGAAATCTGAATTAAAAGTTAGAAGATACCAGAATTACTCAATCAGTTAGCATCTGTGAGGAAAGAAGCAATTCTGATGAAAGATCATTAACTTGAAATGTTAACTTTGATTCTCTCTGTGCAAATGCTTCCAGACATACTGAGTATTTTGAGCATCTTCTGCTTTTGTTGTGTTGTGGTTGACTCTTACCTGCTCTCTGGACCATTATGGATGGCCAGTGATGCCTTTATCCCGCAAATGAATAAGGAAAATAAAGTTAAATCTGGTTGCAGACTCTTGGTGCTACTTTAGGAAAGAAAGGAGAAACGTTTATGATGCAGAAAACATCAAAATACAAATTGGTGCAACAGCAAGATGCTTGAGGTTGAATCTAAATTGTTGTGCATCTTTTGTTCCTGTTACTTTAATTGAACATGTAATGAATTTTTAAAAACATTTTTGCTACATCTGCTGAAGTCAAATAAAATATATATAATGGTAAAAATTGAGTTGTTTTGAGATCATGACTGAGACAGCCTCCAATCTTAAGCATAATCAACCTTCATTTTATTGAATACAGGTACAACCTGAATCAGCTCATCAGATGCAAGTTACAATGAGTTATATTCGAACCTTGTGTCACTGAGCCAGCCTAAAACAGACTACGGTAAATTTTTAGCATGCGGCTGATCAACTCAAGTAATTGTGAATGCAGTAAGGTTAGGGAAGGACATTTGAAAAGTTCCTTATAGCTTAGAAAGCAAGGACACCCTATTAATAGACAGTTACTTACATCTCCTGTGTTACAAGCTTTATTACTGCCAAAATAACTCAGCACATTGCTTGGGTAAGATGATTGAACAGATTATCACTAAGACTTGTGCTATTTGAATAATGAAGAAAGTACATTCATGCCACACAAATGAAAGGCAATGGCCATCTGCAATAAGAGAATCTAACCATTGCCCCTTGGCATTCACTAGCATTACCACTGCTGAATCCCCCACTGTCAACATCAGGGGGCTACCATTAACCCAAAATTAAACTGGATGAGCCATATAAATACAGTGGCTAGAAGCAAGTAACTCACTTCCTGAATCCTTAAAGCCACAGCTCATCTACAAGGCACAAGTCAGGAGTGTGATGGAATACTCCCCACTTGCCTGGATGGGTGCAGTTCCAACAACATTCAAGAAGCTTGACACCATTCAGGTCAAAGCAGTGTGCTTCATTAGCACCATGTTTGCAAACATTCACTATCTCCATCACCAACACTCAATAATAGCAGTTTTACTATCTACAAGATTCACAAGATTTGCCAAAGATTCGTCAACAGAACCTTTCAAACCTATGACCACTTTCATCCAGAAGGAAACTTGCAGATGGTGTTGCAAGTTCCCTCCAAGCTACTCGCCATCCTGATAGGGAAATATATCGCAGTTCCTTCAGTGTCACTGGGTCTAAATCCTGCAACTCCCTCCTAAGGGCATTGTGGGTCAACTATAACACCTGGACTGATCAGTTCAAGAAGATAGCTCACCCCACCTTCTCAAAGGCAACTGGGGACGGGCAATAAATATTGGCCTGGTAGGCCCATGTCCCACAAATGAATAAAAAAAAATACAGAGGCCCAGATTTTGCTGCTAAAATACTTACAAAAATTAGTGCTTATATAATCTGTAAATTATCCAGTTGCTTCTAGTAGTGAAACGATGTCAGTTTAATATGAAGGACATTTGCAAGAATGTAATCTCCAATGAAGGCAAACATTTTACATTTTTAAACTTAAATTATGTCAATTTTGAAACATGAAAGCAGAGATGGCTAAGGTGAATTGGCAACTCAGGGTAAAGGATAGACCACACACGATAAAGTGGCAGACATTTAAGGGCATATTTCAGAATACGCAGAATAGATACATTTGAATATCTAAGAAAATTTCCAAGGGATGGCCCACCATCTGTGGTTAACTTGCAATGTTAAAGCTAGTATCAACCTTAATATCAAATGATAAATAGTAGGTCAGAAGATTAGACAGAATAAGAAAAGTGAAGAATGATTTGGAGAAAATATTGGAACACAAGACAAGGCTAGCTAGAAATATAAAGACTGACAGTAAAAGTTTTTTTAGATATTAAAAGAAAATTAATCAAGTGATCACTGGTCCAATAAAAAGTGAGTGTGTAAGTTAATAATGGAAAGTAAGCAGATAGCCCAAAACTGAACTGATAGTTTACATCTGTTTGACGATAGAAGTTTGAGTATAGAAGGTACTGGTATCATTCTAGAAACAGCTATAAATTGGGAAATGGAATAGTTGAAAATAACTCAGGAAAATCACCGGGAAGTGGTACTTAACAAAATGTTGAAACTGTGTTTTGATTGGTATGTTGCTGTTGAAGTGTGGGCTTTGCCTCCCACAGGCAATTTGTTTCTGACACTGTATCCCCTATGTGAGTTCTTGCAACATAAGAACTAGATGTGAGCAGCATGGTATTGAAATATTCAACAGACAGTTATTAAAGCTCCAAGTATATAGATATGTCGCAATCACAGGTACTTCAGTGTTGCCCAGTGCTGGATGTTAGACAAACATCTGACAATTTGGAGAAGCAGTGAGATTAAACAGCGACAATACTTAGAAAGACAAAAATGAATAATTAATTTAAACTGTGAACATTGTAACATCCTTCTGTGCACCAGTTCAATCAATGCCAGGCCTTAATAGTGGATGTGGGGTGTAAATGAAAAAGAAAAACACCAGTGACATGGATGACACTTCAGTGTAAATAGGATATCACATCTGTGAATGTATTGCTATCTTAAATCATCACCTGTCTAATCAACTGTCAGTGTAGCTGTGGCTACAAGAATGCACTGACAAAGACTACCTATCATTAGTCTCACTGCTTTTTCCAGCGAGGCAGACGTGGGTACTGCAGATGCTGGAGATTAGAGTCAAGATTAGAGTAGTGCTGGAAATGCACAGCAGGAAAATCGACGTTTCAGGCAAAAGCCCTTCATCAGGAAGGGCTCTTTCCCTAAAGCCCAGGGTAGCGTAACAACCTGTCTTTGCTGAATGTGGGAACATCACATGTTGTAAAGCCTTCAAACAGTTTTCGTGGTAACTTATATTAAACAACAGAAAAAGCAAAGAAAGAACAAACAAATAAAACTGCATTTAGAGTCGTAGAGCCATAGAACTATACAGATCCTTTGGTCCATCTGATCTATGCAGACCAGATATCCTAAGTTAATGTAGTTCCACTTACCAGCATTTGGCCCATATCCCTCTAAACTCTTCCTATTCATGTACCCACCCAGATGCCTTTTAAATGTTGAAATTGTATCAGTCTGCACCACTTCCTCTGGCAACTCATTCCATACATGCACCACCGTCTGTGTGAAAAAGTGGCTCCTTAGATCGCTTCTAAATCTTTCCCCTCTCACCTTAAACCTTTGCCATCTAGTTTTGGACTCCCCTACCCTGGAGAGTAGATCTTAACTATTCACCCTGTCCATGCCCCTCATGATTTTATATAAGGTTACACCTCAGCCTCTTAGGAAAAAAGCCCCAGCCTATTCATCATCTCATTATAGCTCAAACCTTCCAATCTTGGCAACATCCTTGTAAAGCTTTTCTGAAAGCTTTTGAATTTAACAACATGCTATAGCAGGGAGACCAGAATTGTATGCAGCATTCTAAAAGTGGCCTGACTAATGCCCTGTACATCCACAACATGATCTCCCAACTCCTATACTCAATGTACTGACCAATAAAGGCAAGTGTACCAGATGCTTTCTTCACCATCCTGTCTACCTGTGACTCCACTTTCAAGGAACTATGAACCTGCACTCCAAGGTCTCTTTGTTCAGCAACACTCCCTAGGACCTTACCATTAACGGGGCAGCAAAAGATAGAGGATGGGGACAATCGAAATGTGGAGCAGGTTTAAGGAACAGATATTGCATGTCTTTGATAGGTATGTACCTGTCAGGCAGGGAGGAAGTGATAAGGTAAGGAAACCATGGTTTACTAAAGAAATTGTATTTCTTGTTAAGCGGAAGAGGGAGGCTTATGTGACATTGAGGCAAGATAGTTCAGATGAGGCGATGGAGTGTTACAGAGTAGCTAGGAAGGATTTAAAGAGACAGTTAAGAAGAGCAAGGAGAGGACATGAGCAGTCTTCAGGATCAGTGGTGCTGGAAGAGCACAGCAATTCAGGCAGCATCCGAGGACAGGCAGTCTTCAGCAGATAGAATAAAGAAGAACCCCATAGGTATATGAGGAATAAAAGGATGACGAGGGTAGGAATAGGGCCAGTCAAAGACAGAAGTGGGAAGTTGTGTGTGGACCCTGTAGAGATTGGGGAGGTGCTGAATGAATACTTCTCATCTGTTTCCACTCAGGAAAAGGAGAATATTGTAGAGGCAAAGACTGAGATATGAGCTATTTGACTTGAAAGGATTGAGGTTAGTAAGGAGGAGGTGTTATCAATTCTAGAAGGTGTGAAAGTAGATAAGTCCCCTGGGCTGGATGCAATTTTTCTGAGAATACTCTAGGAAGCAAGGAAGGAGATGGCGGAGTGTTTGGCCTTGATCTTTGAGTTGTCATTGTCTACAGATTTAGTATCAGAGGACTGGAGAATTGCAATGTTGTGCCCTTGTTCAAGAAGGGCAGTAGAGATGACTCAGGTAATTATAGACCTGTGAGCCTTACGTATATTGTCGGAAAAGTTTTGGGCAGGATTATAAGAGATAGGATTTATAATCATCTTGCAAGCAACAATTTGATTTCAGATAGTCAACATGGTTTCATCAAGGGCAGGTCATGTCTCACAAACCTCATTGAGTTTTTTGAGAAGGTGACCAAGCATGTGGATGAGGGTAGGGCAGTTGACGTGGTATACATGGACTTCAGTAAAGTCTTTGATAAGGTTCCACATGGTAGGTTGTTGGAGAAAATGCAGAGGCATGGAATTGAGGGTGATTTAGCAGTTTGGATTAGAAACTGGCGTTCTGTAAGAAGGCAGCGAGTGGTGTTTGATAGAAAATATTCAGCCTGGAGTCCGGTTACTAGTGGTGTGCCACAAGGATCTGTTTTGGGACCATTGCTGTTTATCATTTTTATAAACTACTTGGACGCAGGCATAGGTGGATGGATTAGTAAGTTTGCAGATGATACTAAAGTTGGTGGAGTGGTGGACAGTGTGGAAGAATGTTGCAGGTTGCAGGGGGATTTGGATAAACTACAGAATAGGGCTGAGAGGTGGCAAATGGAGTTCAATGCAGCTAAATGTGAGGTGATGCACTTTGGGAAAAATAACAGGAAGGCAGAATACTAGGTCAATGGAAAGATTCTTGGTAGTGTGGATGTGCAGAGGGATCTTGGTGTCCACGTACACAGATTCCTGAAAGTTGCCATCCTAGGTGATAGTGTTGCTAAGAAGGCATACAGTGTGTTAGGTTTTATTGGTAGAGGGATTGAGTTTCAGAGCGTGATGCCATGCTGCAACAATACAAAACGCTAGTGCGGCCACACTTGGAATATTGTGTACAGTTCTGGTCGCCCCATTACAGGAAGGATGTGGAAGCATTGGAAAAGGTGCAGAGGAGATTTACCAGAATGTTGCCTGGTCTGGAGGGAGGGTCTTATGAGGAAAGGCTGAGGGACTTGGGTCTGTTCTCATTGGAGAGAAGAAGACTAAGACTGGATTTTATAGAGACATACAGATGATTAGAGGATTAGATAGGGTGGACAGTGAAAGTCTTTTCCCCAGGATGATCATGCCTGCTTGTATGAGGGGGCATAGCTGCAAATTGAGGGGTGATAGATTTAAGACAGATGTCAGAGGCAGGTTCTTTACTCAGAGAGTGGTAAAGACGTGGAATGCTCTGCCTGCCAATGTAGTTAACTCAGCCACATTAGGGGCATTTAAACAGTCCTTGGATAAGCACATGGATGATGATGGGATAGTGTAGGGTGATGGGCTTAGATTAGTTCATAGGTCGGTGCAACGTCGAGGGCCGAAGGGCCTGTTCTGCGTTGTATTATTCTGTGTTCCCTGTTCTATTAACTGTGTAAGTCCTGCCCTGATTTGCTGTACCAAAATGTGGCAGCTCACATTTATCTAGATTTTCCATCTGCGCTCATTGTCCCATTGTCCCATCTGCTCAAGGTTCCATTGTACTCTGCTTCTGGGATTCCACAAAGTATGCTACCCTCTCGAGCAACAGTTTGCAGTAAATGAATGATCATTTCACCCAATTTAGATCTATAGGAAATGGATATTAATTATGTCTTCTTTGAATTGTTGGGCTTGATGCTGCACTACTCCATTACGATGATATTCGAACTGCTCAATTTCCTCATTTTTCTCCTCAGAAGACTGTTGTCATCCTCCCAGCTCTTCAGAATCCATCACATCTCCTCTTTACCTGCTTCTGTTAAGCAGTGCATGGCGTCTTGGATTACAGAACACACTCTATCTAGACTGGACTGCAAGGTTGCTGTTAACCCTGGCGTTGCTGGCACATTTATTCCTCCTCCATTCAATGTACATTGGCTGCATATTGATGATAACATCTGCTATGATAGTTCCAATCAGCCTTTGAAGGGAATATCTGAACCTAAGCAGCCCCTTAATAATGTGAGCAGTTAGTATTCACATCATACATGCACAAAGGTTTGTTTACCTTCAACCTCAATACAGTGGAACACAGATTACTGCAAAAGTAGCAGTCATGGAATGCCTCTACTTGGACTTTTGACATAGGGGACCTTATTCCAATGACTATAGCACAAGCTGTACTGTGCAAATTCAGTAGAAAACATTAGAATTATTGAAACCTTGCTCCCCATCATCCCCATTCCCACTCTCACCCCCACATCACCCAAGAAAGGCAATATTGCATATAAAATCATTTTGTCAAATACTTACAGGATGAGAGGAAAGGAGCCCAGGATCTTGAGCAAAGTTTGATACCTTGGATTTTTTTTAAATCTTACCTGAAGTGTCAATGTAAAGATCACTTCTGATCCCTTCAGCTTCACAGAAATGATCATGATCAATTCCGAATGACCAGTGACATGGTCGTGATAGCTTGTGGTCAAGATTGGTTTTCAACATAGTGGGTCACTTCATGCAGGTTACATGTAGAATTCTGTGAATACCTTAACTGGCTAACTGCCTGATTAAAGCAATTGCCCTTTGAAGATCCTTACATTGTTCACATGTAAGACAGCTTCTTCAGACACAAAACAAACTCCACCCACTCCAGGTGCGTTGTCAGCCATTTTTCATTTTTATTGCTCACTTCATGAAAAATGCAACACTTGTCCAGAGTGGCATAACTGGGGAAGGCAATGGCTGGGGTGGTATTGTTTCTGGAACAGTGATTCAGAGATTCAGGTAATGACCTGTAGACCAGGATTCAAATCTCACTTATGACAGATCATGGAATTTGAATGAAAACAAACCTGGGATTAAAATTTAAAGATGACCATAAAACCATTGTTGATTTTCATAAAAGCCCCTCTAGTTCATCAATATCCTGTAGGGAAAGAAACCTGCTGTCCTGACCTGGTCTGACCTATGTTTGTCTCCAGACTCAGAGCAATGTGATTGACTCTTAACTGCTCTCTGAAATAGCTTAGTACAGCCCTCAGTTATATCCAAGGATAGCTAGGGTTTGGCCAATAAATATTCACCCAGTCAGCAAAAACCACACCCTGTGAATGAATAAAAGAAGAATTACTGTTAACAGGCAGTAAAAGTGGCTGAAGGTGCTTTGTTGTATTAAGCTCACTGTAGTGGTCATTGCAACTTTCAAGCTGGCATTCCTCTGTCCATTCAAATTCCTTGCCTTTCTTTAACAAACTTGTTAAAGGAGCCACCCTAATGCTGAAATTTGGAACAAGCATTCATAGTAACCATCCATACTGATATACTACAAAATTTATTGTTTTGTCATAAGCACTGGAAAACCGTAATGTGCCCTTCTTTTTACTTCTTTCGGTGCTAACTGGTGATGTCCCACAATGTGACCTAATTAACTCACTTTTGCTTTGGTTAACTATGTTTCAGACCAATTGCTTTTTTGTAACTGTTCAACCAATTATTGTCAAGTGTTTTAAATGTTCAAACAATTTCTGTCAAGTGTGTTAAGTGTTCCTCCCAGGTTTGGTTGAGTGCAACCAAATTGTCAAAGTACACAAATCAGTTAGATTAGATTAGATTACATTACAGTGCGGAAACAGGCCCTTCGGCCCAACAAGTCCACACCGACCCGCCGAAGCGCAACCCACCCATACCCCTACATTTACCCCTTACCTAACACTACGGGCAATTTAGCATGGCCAATTCACCTGACCTGCACATCTTTGGACTGTGGGAGGAAACCCACGCAGACACGGGAAGAACGTGCAAACTCCATACAGTCAGTCGCCTGAGGCGGGAATTGAACCCAGGTCTCTGGCACTGTGAGGCAGCAGTGCTAACCACTGTGCCAACGTTGCCTCATCCTTCAGTTGCTTCATCCTTCAATGACCTTGTTGGTTAATCATTGAAAATTTGCTGGTACAATTTTCATTTCAAACAGCATAATTTTATAAAATCTGATCGTTGTGTGTTTCCATCAGCCAGTGCAACTTGTCAATATCCTTTTAACAAATGAGTGGTAGTTTAAATGGATTTCAACAAGGCCTTTGACAAAGTCCCACATGGGAAACTGCTAAAGAAGGTAAACATACATGTAATCCAGGGTAACTTGGCAAGTTGGATCGAAAATTGATTTAGTGGCAGGAGGCAGAGAATGTGGTAGAAGGTTGTTTGTGTGACTGGAGACCAGCGTCCAGTGGCATGCCACAGGCATCATTGCTGGGTCACTTATTGTTTGTGATATTCATAAATAAGAGCATAAGAAATAGAACCAGATTTAGGCTGTTTTACGCCTTGAGCTTGTTTCGCTATTCAATAGGATCATGGCTGATCCAACATTCCCTGCATCTGCTTTCCTGCCATTTTCCCTGTGATCTTTGATTCCCCAACTGATCATGAATCTGCCTATCTCGGCCTTAAATACACAAAAAGAATCTGTCCCCGCAGCTCTCTGTGGCAAGGTGATCCACAGACTCACAGCCCATTGAGAGAAGTAATTTCTTCATATTTCAGTCTTAAATTGGGATAAATGTAGATTTAATATCATTTCTGCTGCCTATTACTTGAATGTAGGTGAGAATATGGGAGGGATAAGAAAATTTGTGGATGACACAAAGATTGGCCAGGTCCTTGTCAATAAGGAGGAAGATCTTAGATTGCAGTGAGATATAAATGGCAGATTGAAGTAAACCCTGAAAAGTGAGCAGTGATGCACTTTGGAAGACCAGGTGGGTGAATATTAATTGAGACTTGGAGACAGTGGCAGACTCTTTTTAAATCTGCTGCATTCACAGAAAGGATTGAGGCAGCACTGGAGTTAACCAGCACTAGAGTTAACCAGCACTGGAGTTAACCAGCACTGGAGTTAACCTGCACTGGAGTTAATCTGCACTGGAGTTAACCATACCCATCACAGTGGATTTTCAGAAATCAGAATTCAGTTTAAATCATTATTTAAATTAATTATTTTGTGAGTTACAAGATAATGCAAAGAAAGAAAACACAGGAGTTATTTTTCCTAGCCTCAAAACAATGAAATAAATTTCAATTTGAGTGGGATTAGGAAAGACTGAATGTTTTAAAACTGTTGAAAGAACAAACCAGACAGAAGTGTCAGAATTTTGTCTTACGGCAAGAAAGTATTTAAATGACACACTTGTCACATTAAAAAGGAGCCGAGAAGAGATGAGTTGGATTTAGAAAGGTGCTGTTTTTATGTTTCTCATTAGTTTACTGTCATTCTATTTTCCGTATCTTATTAATTTTCAGTCCTCTTTACAGAATTTTTAAGTTCTACAATAGGCTTACCTATATTTTGACAAAATAGGCTTTTCCATTGATTATTATGATTATTGATTTTCATGTCAGCCATGGTTGGAATATTTCCTTGCTATGTTTTTGCATATTAAAGGAGCGTGGTACCGGTATAAACTATGTAATAATTTTTCAAATGTGAACCATTACTTGCCTGCTGTCATATCCTTTAGTGAGGTTTTCCGATCCACTATTGCCAACTTGCTCTTCATACCTTCTCTATTTCTTTTGTTTAATTTTAGGCCCTAGATTTTGTGTATAATTCTGTCATATTATGGTCACTGTTTCCTAAAGGCTGTTTTACAACAAGATTATTAATCAATTTGTTGTATGATGTGCATTACCAGATCTAAAATAGTTCATGCCTGCTTGGTTCCCTAATGTTCTGCTCAAAAAAATCATCTCTCATACATTCTCATTTGTCCTTCACAGTATTGATAAGTGAGTGGTTTTATCCAGTCCATTTATAGATAAAATAGCCACACTTAAACTCTGTTACCCTTATTAGCTGTTTGCTGCATGGTAAAATAGGGTTGAGTCAGTACATCTTTGACATCACAAAACGAAACAAGATAGAAGAGACATTTAACATCATCAACAACACCCTCACAGGCATAAAGTTCACCAAGGAGGAAGAAACCGACAACAAACTTGCATTCCTGGACGTCACAGTCGAAAGAACGGACAACGGAGAACTACAAACCTACAAGTACAGAAAACCGATAAACACTAACCAAATACTTAACTATACCAGCAACCATCCCAACATACACAAATGCAGCTGTATCAGAACACTATTCCAACAAGCCACCTCACACTGCAGCACAGACGAACTTCGGAAAACAGAGGAGAACCACCTATACAACGTATTCAAGAAGAACGGATACTCAAAAAATACAGTGCACAGATTCCTCAAGAACAAACCACGACAAGCAGACCAAACACAGCCTGAAACCCTAACCACCTTACCATATATCAAAGAACTTTCAGAAATGACAGCCAGACTACTAAGACCCCTCAGAATCCTAGTAGCACACAAACCCACCAACACTCTCAAACAAAAACTAACAAATATAAAAGACCCAGTACAACCCATGGACAAAACCAACGTCATCTACAAAATTCCATGCAAGGACTGCCACAAACACTATGTAGGGCAAACAGAAAGGAAGTTAACTACCAGGATGCACAAACACCAGCTAGCCACAAAAAGACACAACCCTCTCTCCCTCGTAGCCCTACGCACGGAGGAAAAAAAAACACCATTTCGACTGGGACACCATCTATCCTGGGACAGGCTAAGCAAAGACATGCCAGAGAATTCCTAGAGGCCTGGCACTCCAACCACAACGCCATAAACAAACACATAGATCTAGATACCATCTATCAATCCCTCAGAAAACGAACAGGAAATGACATCACCACAAACCCCAGAAACCCCATCCAGGAGAAAGATATAGATAGAAAGCAGGAGACAACAGCTTCGCTTCACTTGGAGGTCACCACTGATGATGTTACCTAGCCAGGTAATGAAACGTCTGGATATCAAACCTACAGCTCAGCGAGCAAACCTACACCCTACAGCTTCATCAAGGGGAGATCATGCATCACAAATCTGTTAGAATTCTTTGAGGAGGTGACAAGCAAGTTAGTCAGAGGATGGGATCTTTTTGGATTTCCAGAAGACCTCTGACAAGGTTCAACACAGGAGGCTGCTAATTAGGATAAGAGCCCATGGTGTTACGGACAAGATACTGTCATGGATAGAAGATTGGCTGACTTGCAGAGGGCAGTGAGTAAAGGAGTCTTTTTCAGGATGTTAGCTGGTGACCAGTGAAGTTCTACAAGGGTCTGTGATAGGACCACATCTATTCACGTTGTACATTAATGAACTGGACGAAGGTACTGAGGGCATAGTACTAATTTTGCAGATGATATAAAGGTAAGTGGAGGGACAAGTAGTGTTGAGGAAGTGGGGAGGCTGCAGAAAGACTTGGACAGGCTGAAAGAGTGGGCAAAGAAGTGGCAGATGGAGTACAATGTGGGGAAGTGTGAGGTTATATGCAGACTACTCTCTAAATAGGGAAGGACTTTGGAAATCTGAAGCACTGAGGGACTGAAGAGTCCTAGTTCAGGATTCTCTTAAGGTTAACATGCAAATTCAGTTGGCAGTCAAGAAGGCAAATGCAATATTAGCATTCATTTCCAGAGGACTAAAATACAAGAACAGAGATGGATTGCTGAGGCTGTATAAGGAGGAGAAAGTGAGGGCTGCAGATGCTGGAGATCAGAGCTGAAAATGTGTTGCTGGAAAAGCGCAGCAGGTCAGGCAGCATCCAAGGAACAGGAGAATCGATGTTTCGAGCATAAGCCTGATTCCTGAAGAAGGGCTTATGCCCGAAACGTCGATTCTGCTGTTCCTTGGATGCTGCCTGACCTGCTACGCTTTTCCAGAGGCTGTATAAGGCCTTGGTCAGAAATATTGAGATTAGTTTTGGACCCCATATCTAAGGAAGGATGTGCTGGTGTTAGAGACATTCCAGAAGAAATTTACAAGAATGAATCTGGGAATGAAAGGCTTGTCATATGAGGAGTAGTTGAAGATTCTGTACTCAATGGAGTTTAAAAGGATGAAGGGGGGGATCTCATTGACACTTAAAGAATACTGAGAGGTCTGGACAGAGTGGACGTGAAGAAGATGTTTCCAGTATTAGGAGAGACTAGGACCTGAGGTCATAGACTCAGAATGAAGGACAACCCTTTAGAACTGAGATGAGGAATTTCTTCAGCTACAGAGTAGTTAGCTTGTGGAACTCATTGCTACAGAGAGCCGAGGTGGAAAAGTTACTGAGTGTACTTAAGATGGCAGTAGATAGGTTGTTGACTGGTAAGCAGATCAAGGGTTATGGGGAAAAGGCAGGACAATAGGGTTGAGAAACATATCTACCATGATTATTTGGTGGAGCAGACTCAGTGGGTCAAATGGCCTAATTCTGCTCCCATATCTCATGGTTTTATGGTCTTACTTCAACCAATGTTTTCTGTCTCTTGCAGTTTCTTAGTTCTAGCCACAGTGATTCTACATTTTGAGCTTTGAAACAAAAGTCACTTCTCATGAAAGTACCAATGCCTTCTTTAAGTGTCAAAGCTCGTGTGTATTAAGAATGAAAAATAAATACTTGTCTAGTCAGTAATATCTATAACCCATGTAAAAAATCAAAAAACAATACCCAATCATTTTGTGTGCATCCACAATGCTGTTGAGAAATGAGTTCTGGGATTTTGACGCTGAAGGAACACCGATATATTTCCAAGTCAGGATGGTGACTGTCTTAGAGGAGAACTAGGTAGTGTTCCCATGTAACGACTTTCCTTGCCTTTCTCAACAGGAAGGTTGTGGGTCAGCAAGAAGCACAGACTGTGTGAGAGACACTTTGCCTGAGTAAGAGTCTAAGTGAGTACATCTGGGCATGAGGTTTGAAGTGGGAATTCCATGTACAAGTAGAAAAAGATGCTTGAAGGATGGTTTGCTGCAAGAAGAATTATAATTTCCAAAGTGAGCATTGGTAGGAGAAGTGAGCATTGAAATGAGAAGTATATTGAGAGGCCAGAGACCAGAAGAAGTGGTGAGTGGGCGGAGTTAAAAGATTCAGCTCAAGAGGCCGACCTCCAGTGAGACCATTGATGGAATAATGGTCATGGACCACAATGAGTGCAAGGAAAGCAGCACATGGTGAGTAGCATGTGTATTTCAAATCTTTATGTAAAATCTTTATTTTTAGGTCTCTAGTCTTTTCTTCTCTTTTTTAAAATAACTTTTTCAGTACAAATTGATGCTGGTGTTAAAAACTTAACAAGTTTATTGTTATTAAAGATTTTTAATAAGGTAACAGATCTATTGGAACACCACCATCTGCAAAAACCTTTCCAAGGTGCTGTCAAAGCAATCTTAGTATTAATGCAGTGACTTTTTTTCAGCAGATACACACTGCTCCCAATGGTTCCTGTGCCTCAGGCAAATTCCCTTCCATGCTGCTGTATTTTCTGTTAAACCAAAAGCCTGAGATTTTCATAAAAAAGAGACTTCATCAAATTTATTTTCAAATCTATATGTGCCACGACGTGACTCATTTTGCTATCTCTTCTCCAACATGGGTCTTTCATCTGTTACATGGATAGACCTCATTTGCAATGTCATGCACAGTTATTATCATAAAAAGGATATGCAAGTGTTAGAAAAAGTTATTTGAAATGTTCACAGGGATAAGATCAGAACTGAACAAAACCAATTATTTGGGAAGGTTGGGCAACATGAAGTTCTTTTCTCTCGAAATGAGAAGCTGAAAGGGTCTTTAAAATGGCTGCACAAGTTCAGAGCTAATGGCCATAAAAGTGAAGCAGGCAGTCTGTTATCACGGAGCAGATTTTGGAAGAGGTTGTCGTGGGTAGGGTATGAGAGAGAGTTGAGTCTAGGCTATTGGTAAGAGTATCTTTTTACTTAATGCATTTGTAATTGTTTACACTGTTGAGTTTAACACAAGGCTGAACACAGCATCATCTCTTCCAAAGTCAACAACCTTGTGATGTTTTACATCAGTACTGATGGAAGATGACCAGTTACATCTTTGAGTTTGAAGCTTTTACTCTGCACTTCAAGCCCACTGAGCACTCAGGAGAAACATCTTCAGCCAGAGTGTGGTGAGAATGTGTAAGTTGCTCCCACAGTGAGTGCTGCCCGCCTTTCTGTGTTCTTCCAGCCTTCTGTCTGTCTACAGTGAATAGTTGGGACAAGTCTAATTAATATTAGATCAAGTATATTTATGCATTTAAGGAAACACTGTATAAACGTACATGGGAGAAAGAAATAGAAGATTACTCTGATTGGCTGGTGAGTGCTTATGTGATGCATAAACAGTATGGAGGCAGAAAAATTATTACTCTGGACAGGCTTTACAGTTAACTTATTCAGGTTATTACACACCTCGAGTGCAGGTAGGACTTGACCCTGGACTTGGGACACCAACACTGTATGACACTCAGTCCTTGCTTACTGAGCATGTAAATTCATGTAAATTAATGAATTAGAAACATGGTTGATTTGTTGATGGTGGACAATAGATGGAAAGTGATACAGGTGCTTTGGTGGTGGTAAAAAAAGCATTCAGTTATATAAGAGCACTTCTGGATATAAAGAGAGACCTGTGTTTTAATGGTTAAAGAGGCAGAGTAACCTGCTTCCTTTCTGTAAATATTTCGTAATTCTTTGTACATTCTGCATATTTAAGGAAGATTAAACAATTCTTTCCAGAGCATCTCTTATCTCTGCTGTCATCTGAACATTAGGCTGGAGGCTATCAACCTCACTAAGCTGCTGACAGTCTGCCCATGCCAATCGCTATTATACATTCACACATGGTTTCCCCATTCACTGCCGCACATGACCTTTGGAGGTCTGCAGAGCAGTTGGAGAAGAAAAAGGGAGTTCATACTAATCTCCAGAACAAAGCCAAAGACTTGCTAGCATCCACTTCCCACTTTAATCTGGGGGGAGCTGCTGCCTTCGGGAACTGCTCTGCTGTTCCAATAGCACCCATGAGAATGGCACCACCTACTGGGTGAACATGAGGAACCAGAAGTGCAGGCAAAGGCTGAAGCCTCTCTGAAGTCAGTCTGACTCAACCCAACAGAGGGTTCCAAGTGCAGGAATGACAGGTCTAGGATAGGGGAATCCTATGGATGGATACATATTAAAGATGCCCGGGTGGAAAAAAATGCTGAAACAGGAAGTCGCTCTAATCATTATCTGGCCAGCAGTCTGCCCAAGGTTCTCCATTCGGGATGGAGGGTGACTTTCCTCAGTCGTAGATAAAATCCCTACAGCATGAGGAGGTCCTTAAGCGATCATTAATTATTACTTACAGGTCTACGGGTGACTGGGCTCCTTGACATATCCCATATGTGGTAAAATTGCCACATAGATGGGAAAGTAGTGGACGCAGTGCCTCTTCCTCAAATGGTTCCTGATGAAGGGCTAATGCTTGAAACGTCGACTCTCCTGCTCCCCGGATGCTGTCTGACTGGCTGTGCTTTTCCAGCACCACACTCTTCGACTCTGATCTCCAGCATCTGCAGTCCTCACTTTCTCCTCCTTTGCTGCCACCTGACAAACCATAAAATCTCTGTTTTAACCAACCCAATGTACCATCTTAAAGAATTCTTTTTTGTTATGGGATGTGACTTTATTGCCCAGATAGCACTTAAGAGTCAACGATGTTGCTGTAGGTGTGGAGTCACACGTGGGTCAGATCATGTAAGAATAGCAGATTGCCTTCCTGAAAGGCATTAGTGAGTCACATTTATTTTGACAACAGTTTGCAATGGCTTCACTCCCATCATTGGACTAGCTTTTAATTCCAGACTTTGTTTGGAATTCACAATTCACCATCTACAAGGAGCAAAATGTTCCCAATATGTTAGCTTGAGGAATTCAGGATTCGTAGCCCAGTGATATGGCCACTACACTACTGTCATCTCAGTGTGTCATCAGGCTCGAGCGTTTTGACTGGAATTATTTCAGGGTTAATGTGGTTTCTATCAGTAACTGTGAAGTAATCATTGCCAGTATTTAAATAGACACCAAACACATGTGAAATAGAGGTCAGAATTTGGACCAGACTGTCAGGATGAAGCTTCATGTGGAGTTGACAATTGTTCTGTTTCTTTGGGCTGTGAGTGGATTGACATTTTGCTGGTTGTTATTGTATTTATGACTTGTGCACCAATGAAATCAGAAATGTTTTGTTACTTTTCATAATTTGCCATTTAAGTGTTACTGATATCCCCCAGTGCTGGTGGTTGAGACCCAAGATTTCTCGGGACCAGATCATAAACTGTTTATGTGTGAAGTTTATCCCACCTCTTATAAACACCAATGCAAAATCTCATTAAGTCTTTGTCTTATGCTGTCTGTAGGTTATGGGCAGGTGTATAACTGCTGAGACCAGGTTACGTTCGCCTGTGCAGCTCAGCCTTTTCTACGAGACTCTCTGCCCAGACTGCCGTAATTTCATGAACAACAAACTCTGTCCAACTTGGTTCAGACTGGAAGAAGCTATGAATGTCTTGCTGATTCCATTTGGCAATGCCAAGGTAGAAATCACAATATATTCACTGTAAAAGTTTAAGGTGTATTGATTTTCAAACAGAGGGAGGTGAAGATCAAGAACTCATTTTGCACTTGAGACCATATAATCAACAGGACAATAGAACAGGAATTGGAGGGTTCATATTTAAATTGTTTAACTGTTTTCCAGCCAGCCAGGATTCCTTCCGTGATGTAAACCTTTCTGCATTTCTTTATAAAAGTCTCTCAGAAAGTAATGAACCACAAAACAAAGAAATATAGACGACTGAGTGTAAATTAAAGGCTGGAATTTAATCAGAGGAATTAACCTGGGCTGGGTGGGGGTTGGGTTGATGAGGGTCTTGTGGTGAGCTACAAGCTGGGATCTAATCAGAGACTATTCCATCATATAATCTTTTGTGCTTGTACTGTCCCATTGATGATCAATCTGATCACTCCTATTCTATGCACCTTTACTGATCATTCTGCAGATCTCCTTTGTCAAGTAGTTATTCATTTCTCAATTGAATATTCCAACTGATTCAATATCAGGTCAGGTGGCACTTTCCAGAACACAATAACTCACAGTTTGTAAAGAACTCTTATCATCTCCTGTCGGAATCCTTGTCGAATACTTTAAATCGTGTTCTGTGATTACAAACTCTCTTGTACTGGAAATAGAGGAAATAGGAGAAAATATCAAAAACTCCCTTATGGTTCTGAACACTGCTATTAAATTTCCTCTTCTCATCTTTTTCCAGTGTGAATGCAATACTATCGGTGGATACTTACCAGTGTCTTATAGAAATTGACTTTAATTTCCTTTATTCTGTAATTGCTTTAACTAATATATAAAATTGCAAGCTTTTGACATTAGTTCTTTAACAACCTTCAATTTGCAAGACCACCTTCAAACATGCCTGCACACGCAACTCCAGGTTTCTACTCTGACATCTCCTTTAAGGTTTTGCACTGTTTAGTTTCTAATTGTATCATATTTTGCTTCCTTTGAGAACATGTAATTTCGTATTAAATCATATTAAGGTTCAGCTACATCGATGCCCATTTCATCAGTCTGTCCATCTTCTCCTGAAATCTGTTAATATCATCTTTATTAACAGATGTTGCGTCATAAATCCTTGCTATACCATTTAAACCCAAATTTTGATGTTGATTTTATGCCAAATAACACACATTGGCAGGAGATGACCAGCCAGAGACCATCCAAGACTGGTTTGAGTTTTCCCTCCGTTGCTGGCAAAGTATTGGTTATTGCTGTAGAATGCAACTCTAACATTGCTACAAGAATAAGATTTTTTCTGAATGATTAGATTTAAATTTGTCAGGGGAATGCGAACCTGAGGGTTGCTCAAATTGAAAGGAAATAAAGCTGATGATAGAAAGCAGAAAAATGACAAACAAATTTAGAAGGCGAAATAGCTCACAGTGGCCAGTATCCTGTCACCAAGTTCCTCTTCATTTGCACATGCATTGTATGTAATATTGGTCTGGCTCCCCCAGACCCAGCTTTCAGAGTGAACAGGACCTATGACACTTGTGTTTACTTTTTAATTACCCCCCCACACTACCACCTAACTGCTGTAGTGCTTATTTTTTCCCCCGCACCCATGGTGTGTGTGTGTGCAGGTGTGAGACACAGTTAAAGACACAAGGTGCACGAATCCTTATTCAGTTTCCACCACCAGGAAGAAAGGAAACACCCGAGTGCCCAATGACAAGCAGTTCCCTTCACATCAAAGGGCAATGCTGTGTGATCAAACAGTGAAAGGGAGGGCAGGGGTTAAATCAAAATAGAATTGGACGGGGATATAATGCACTCCACTTCCTGCGGCGCCCTCCTCTTCCTGAACAACTCCAGGATGTTGGTGGAGACTGCGTGCTCCTTCTCCAGAGACACCAGGCTCTAACGTAACCGTGGAAGAGGGGCAGGCAGTCGGCTCTAATGGCCCCCTCCATGGCCCGCTGCCTGGACCTGTTTATGGCCAGTTTGGCCAGGCCCAGGAGCAGACCCACAAGGAGGTCTTCAGACCTGCTTTCCCCCTTCTGTACTGGGTGTCCAAAGATCAGGAGCATGCGTCTGAAGTGCAGCCAAAAACAGAGAGTAGGTTTTTGAGTAAATCAAAATGGGAGTGCAAATGCCCACAACCAATATACACGTGGTCCATGGACTCCACAGCAACACAGAACAAGCAGTTGGGCTGGGAGTCCATGAATCACCGCAATCTGCGGTTGCAGGGAACCACTGGGTGCAGCACCCTCCACTCCAGATCCCCGAGAGAAAGGGAGAGGACTCCTGCATAAGAGCCCTCCACTGGGATCCCCACCGCCCGGTGGCAAATGGGCACGCCAAGGCGTGTCCGGACGGTGGATGAGGGAGAAGAGGTGGATGGTGTGCAGCAGCAGTCTATACAGGGCCCCCCTTTTTATGTCCTTAAAAGGGACAAAGCTAAAGTTCTGGAGGCGGCTCAGGTTGTGGGGCACAGGTTCCTGGGGGAAGTACGGGACCTTGGGGCCAATGTGAAATTCCGTCCGAGCTGGGGTGAGTGCAGACGGGATTCCACCGCACACCTGAGCAGACACTTGTGTTTATTTTTTTCTTTTTTTTTTCTTTTTTTTAACACTACTACTCTCTTTTTTTACCCCGTTTTTACCCCCACACTACCGCCTAACTGCGGTAGTACTTATTTTTCCCCAGCACCAGTGTTGTGTGTGTGCAGGTGTGAGACACAGTGAAAAGACACAAGGTGCACGAATCTTTATTCATATTTCCAGCACCAGGAAGAAAGGAAACACCCGAGTGGCCAGTGACAAGTGGCCCCCTTCACATCAAAGGGTAATGCTGTGTGATCAAACAGTGAAGGGGAGGGCAGGGATTAAATCAAAATAGAGTTGGAGGGGGAAATAATACACTCCACTCCCTGCGGCACCCACCTCTCCCTGAACAACTCCAGGGTGTTGGTCGACACCGCGTGCTCCTTCTCCAAGGACACCCGGGCTCTAACGTAACCGCGGAAGAGGGGCAGGCAGTCGGCCCTAACGGCCCCCTCCACGGCCCGCTGCCTGGACCTGTTTATGGCCAGTTTATGGCCAGTTTGGCCAGGTCCAGGAGCAGACCCACGAGGAGGTCTTCAGACCTGCCCTCCCTCCTCCATACCGGGTGCCTTAAGATCAGGAGCGTGGGACTGAAGTGCAACCAAAAGCAGAGGAGGAGGTTTTTAAGAAAATCAAAAAGGGAGTGCAAACGCCCACACCCAATATACACGTGGTCCACGGACTCCACAGCGCCACAGAACAAGCAGTTGGGTTGGGAGTCCATGAACCACCGCAACCTGCGGTTGCAGGGTCCGCTGCGTGCAGCACCCTTCACTCCAGATCCCCGAGAGAAAGGGGGAGGACTCCCGCATAGAGAGCCCTCCACTGGGGAGACACTTGTGTTTATTTTTTTAATTTTTTTTTTAATTTCCACCACCAGGAAGATAGGAAAACACCCGGGTGGCCAGTGACAAACACTGCAATTCACATCAAAGGGATCTTCTGTTTTTTTTTCTTCTTTTTTTTTGTGCACGAATCTTTATTCAAATTCCACCACCAGGAAGGTAGGAAAACACCCGAGTGGCCAGTGACAAACACTGCCCTTCACATCAAAGGGATCTTCTGTTTTTTTTTAGTGCTTATTTTTTCCCCAGCACCCATGGCGTGTGTGTGTGCAGGTGTGAGACACAGTGAAAGACACAAAGTGCACAAATCTTTATTCAATTTCCACCACCAGGAAGATAGGAAAACACCCGGGTGGCCAGAGACAAACACTGCCCTTCACATCAAAGGGCAGTGCTGTGTGATCAAAACAGTGAGGGGGAGGGTAGGGACTAAATCAAAATAGAGTTGGAGGGAGAAATGATGCACTCCACTCCCTGCGGCGCCCACCTCGCCCTGAACAACTCCAGGGTGTTAGTGGACACTGCGTGCTCCTTCTCCAAGGACACCTGGGCTCTAACGTAACCGCGGAAGAGGGGCAGGCAGTCGGCCCTAACGACCCCCTCCACGGCCCGCTGCCTGGACCTGTTGATGGCCAGTTTGGCCAGGCCCAGGAGCAGACCCACGAGGAGGTCTTCAGACCTGTCCTCCTTCCTCCGTTCCGGGTGCCCAAAGATCAGGAGCGTGGGACTGAAGTGCAGCCAAAAACAGAGGAAAAGGTTTTTCAGAAAATCAAAAAGGGAGTGCAAACGCCCACACCCAATATATACGTGGTCCACGGACTCCACAGCGCCACAGAACAAGCAGTTGGGCTGGGAGTCCATGAACCAACGCAATCTGCGGTTGCAGGGGACCGCTGCGTGCAGCACCCTCCACCCCAGATCCCCGAGAGAAAGGGGGAGGACTCCCGCATAGAGAGCCCTCCACTGGGGAGACACTTGTGTTTATATCTGTCAGCCAGGGCTCCCTGATTGAACCAGATTAACAGCCTCAAGCAGGGAATTCCTATTGTATGAGGTCCACCTGGCTGATGTTATTACAATCACTACATCCCTTCCCCTCTAATTCTAAGGATGTAGACCTGTTCTTTTACTTGTTACATCTCCTGGGGTGTGTCCGCACTGGATCTGTTCCCTTTGACTCAGCCTCAGATACGGGCAGTGTATACTGGAACGTAAACTGCCTCTTGCACCCAGAGTGTCTCAGAAGAAATTCATCCTCTTCTTTGGATGGTAAAGGCATCGAGGCTGCGGCATCCACTGTGTCCATCTCAGACTTAGAGGTTTCTTCAATGCTTGATGGAGCAGGAGAACCTATGGGTGATGATAGACTTTCTGGCTGTTCTGAAGGGACGGGTTTGTTTTGCTCTTTCCCCATTTGTGAGTTTACAGCTTTCATGTGGTCCATGTTCAGGACTGTCTTACCTACCCGAACTTTATATGTCATGGGACCTGACCTCATATCAACCATGCCACTTACCCATGCAAGGTTATTTCTGTGGATTTGGCACCAAACTTCATCCCCTGAAGTAAGCTGCCTCTCTCCCTTCAAGGAGTCTTTTGTCCAGGATTGGTATTCCTGATGCTAAATTGCTAAATTGCCCGTAGTTAGGTAAGGGGTAAATGTAGGGTTATGGATTGTGCTTCGGCGGGTCGGTGTGGACTTGTTGGGCCGAAGGGCCTGTTTCCACACTGTAAAGTAATCTAATCTATCCCTGTAGTTGCTTTAGGATGGTCTGATAATCAAATAGGAACCTGAAAGTTTAGTATCGATTGATACTCTTGGCTGTTTGTTTAAGGCTGCCTTCAAAGTTTGGATTGCTCTTTCTGTTGGACCATTGGTCAATGAATGGTACAAAGCTGTCCTTACATGCTGAATGCCATTAGACTTTAGGAAATATTCAGATTCTCTGCTGATAAATGATGGCCCGTTGTAATCAATACTTCTGGGAGTCCATGTATTACAAAAGATGCTTGCAGCTTTTCTATTATCATCCCCGTGTTCGATGAGTGAACTTAATGCACAATCAACCACTTTGAGTGGGTGTCTACAATGACTAAAAACGTTGAGCCCCATGAAAGGGCCCATCATAGCTGACATATAACAGATTCCAGGATTTATCCGACTATTCCCAGGAATGTAGGGAAGCTGCTGGTGATAACTTTTGTCTTTGTTGGCCATTCTGAACACTTTGTTGTCCCACCAACCTAGCTATGTTAGGATTCAATCCTGGCCACCAGACATAACTTCTTACCAACATCCAGTGGCTACCTTTGCTTGGGACAATCACTCTTGCTCTACATTAGAAAATGCCACCCTTGAAGGTGATCTGGTCTTGCTGGGTCCCAAAAGGTTTCAATTCTGGTTATGATGGGCTTTTATTACCCCCACTAACACCAGCTGTTTTAGCTTTGTCAGGATGGGACCTTTTTGAGTCCACAGTCTGATATTGTCAGCGGTGACTGGAAGGATGTCCAGAAAGTTTAAAACCAGAATGGACTCTTCTAGGGAGGCATGACCGGTGGTGTATCTGCCAGTGGGAAATGGCTCAAGGCATCCAAACTTGCTACTTGGCTTCCCATATGGTGTTCCAATGTGTAATTATATGCAATTAGAATGAGAGCGCATCACTCCATTCTGCCTTTCGCATTGCCTTGTTCTCTTTGAATAGCCCTAGCAAGGGTTTGTGACCTGTCAAGGTATTGTGGAACTTGCTAATACCAAAGATGACCACCAAACTTTCCTTCTCTGTCTGGGCACATTTGCACTCTGCATCAGCTAAAGTCCAGGAAGCATATGCTCTTTAGTATTTCTCTCCACTGGTCCATCTATGAGCCAACACTACCCCGATACCGTACGGGGAAGCATTGCATGTCAGCATCAGATCTCGCTTGGGATTATACTGTGTAAACACTTCAGATGATGATAGCTGCTTCTTCACGTCCATAACAGAACATCTTGGCTATGATGCCGTTTCCAAGGCTGCCTCTTTTTCAATAGCAGATGTGAGAGTGCCAGGATGGAGACCAGGTTACGTATGAACTTGCTGTAATAATTCACTAATCCAAGGAAAGACCCAAGCTCTGGTACAAACATGGGAGCAGGGCACCTTTGATCACGCTAGCTATGTTCCAATGGGTATAACCCAGTCTTGTCGACTTATAGCCCAAGTAGACCATGTGGGGTGCCTGGCACACACATTTTTCCCTTCTAAGGCATGCACCTATCTAAGGACTGTGTCCAAGTACTTTAAATGCTTCCTATTCGTCTTCACTGTTATTAACATGCCATCTAGATAAATGGCAATCTGAGGTAGATCTTGTAACATGTTCTCCACCATCAAGTGAAAAATGGCCCAGGCTGATGATACCCAAAATGGCAGTTTTGTAAATTGGGACAAACCCTTATGGGTATTAATTGTAGCATACTTCTAAGAATTCTCCTCTAACCACAGTTGCAAGGATACTTGCCTCATGTCCAACTTTATGAAGGACAGTTTTGTATACAAATCCTCTATGCGAGGGTTTGGGTATTTATCCAGCAAGGAAAAGTGGTTTACCATTTGTTTAAAATCCCCACAGAAGTGAACTGACCCAGTGGGCTTCACAATCAGTATGACTAATGCTGCCTATTCTACAAACTGAGTTGATTTGATGATTCCTTCACTTTCTAGCCTCCTGATTTCTATCTCTCCATTTGCACATAAGGCAAATAGTAATGGGAATGGGAAGACTTTGCTTCCTGGTCAATATGCAAGGTGGCCTTGGTTCCTTTGATAGTTCCTAGACCTTCCTGAAAAAAAGGTCTGGGTATTTAATTAGGATTTCACTCAGGCAGCCAATTTCTAATCAAAAATTGTTGAGCCAATCAAAGGTGAATCTTTATACCCTTAATCTGTAAAGGCTCCCCGGTATAGGTTCTCAGTCTAGCCGAGGTCTTATGCAAACTTAAGGTATAGAGTCCAGAGCAAATTTTGGTAAAGACTGGTTCCACAATTACTGATACAGCCACACCAGTATCAACCTCTATTAGAAAGGAATGACGATGCATCCAGATATTTATTTGGATTGATTCCGATTTGGACATTGCAAAGTAATTTAACTGTTCTAAATCAGCTGTAGGTGGACTTTCCAGGGTATGTACTCTCCTGAATGCAGGCCTATGAATTGTCTTACTCAATACAGACCTACTGGGACTCATTTGCTTACTTGAGTCTGCATTCCGGCAGCAACCACAATGATTTACCAGCCCCAATCCTGAAGAAAGTGTTAACTGTTTGGCAGAGGCTTGGCTTTGTTTTAGGGTTTTGCTGCAGGCTGACCTCAGGTACCTTTCTTCAGGATATGTCCTCAGTGAGGCTATGCAATGCCTTCACTCAAGTGTGTTCCCCAAGCTCAGGTGGCCTGGTGCAAGTGTCTGCTTCCAGCAGCGTACCCACAACTCAGAGTCACAGATTAAAACAGCATGGTAATAGGCTCTTCAGCCCAAACTGGTCCATGCTGACCATGGTGCCCACTCAGCTCGTTCCAATTGTCCGCATTTGGTTCATATCCTGCTGAACCTCTACCATCCATGTACCTATCCAGGTGTTTTTAAAATGTTACTATTTAGTTGCTTCAACGACTTTCTCTGGCAGTCCATTCCATACGTGCACCTGTCTCTACGTGAAGACATTGCACCTCAGGTCCATTTAAAGCTTTCCACTCTCACCTTAAACCTGTGCCCTGTAGTTTTCAATTCTGCCTCTCTGGGAAAAAAGACTACATGCATTCATCATATCTATGCCCCTCATGATTTTATACACCTCAATAAGGTCATACTCATTCCGCCGCATCTGCTCCCAGGAGGATCCGCCGCATCTGCTCCCAGGAGGACCAGTTCAAAATACGTACAACAAAGATGGCCTCCTTCTTCAAGGACCGCAATTTCCCCCCCAACGTGGTCGACGGTGCCCTCCACCGCATCTCCTCCACTTCCCGCTCCTCCGCCCTTGAGCCCCGCCCCACCAACCGGAAACGTCGATTCTCCTGTTCCCTAGATGCTGCCTGACATTCTGGTGTCCCTTGTGATCCTAAGAATGGGTCTGGTCACAACGTCACTCCATATAGTTAGACTGTGCCATACCAGCTGTCCCTTGTAGAGAAACCTGTGTGGAAACCGCTTTTCACCGCAGGTCTACTAAGCATCATTAGCATTAGCGCAATATCCAGAAAAAGGTCAGAAGTCACATGACATCAGGTTTTAGTCCAACAGGTACATTTCAAATCACAAGCTTTTGGAGCACTGTTCTTTCGTCAGGTAACATCAATACTAGCACCTCTACATCATGTTGAAAAAGGAGAGGGTGGGTCCTATCAAAGTTGAAACTTTATTGCTGGAACAGCACAGCAGGTCAGGCAGCATCCAGGGAACAGGAGATTCGACGTTTCGGGCACAGGCCCTTCTTCAGGAATGAGCAGAGAGTGTTCAGCAGGAGAAGATAAAAGGGATCCTTCCAGCCCGGCACCGCCTTCCTGGCCTGCAGTCTTCTTCTTGACCTCTCCGCCTCCATCCTACTCCGACCTATCACCCTCACCTTGACCTCTTTCCACCTATCACATTTCCAACGCCCCTCCTCCAAGTCCCTCCTCCCTACCTTTTATCTTCTCCTGCTGAACACTCTCTGCTCATTCCTGAAGAAGGGCCTGTGCCCGAAACGTCGAATCTCCTGTTCCCTGGATGCTGCCTGACCTGCTGTGCTGTTCCAGCAATAAAGTTTCAACCATACTCATTCTCTTACATTCGAAGGAATAAAGTTCTATCCTGGCCGACCTCTCCCTATAACTCAAGCCTACTAATTCTGGTAACTTTCTTGTAAACTGTATTTGCACTCTTTCTAATTTAACTATTTCTTTCCTATAACAGGGTGACCAAAACTGTTATACAATACTCCAAGTGTGGCCTCACCAACAACTTATACAACTGTAGCATAACGTCCCAACTCCTTTACTCAATGCCTTGACTGATGAAGGCCGGCACGCTAAATGCCTTCTTCACCACCCTGTCTACCTGTGACACCACATTCAACGGACTATGTCCCTCTATTCCACAACACTCTTCAGAACCTTACCAATTATTGTATAAGCCCGACCTTGGTTTGACTTTCCAAAGTGCAACACTGCACACTTATCTGTATCGAATTGCATACACTAGTCTTCAGCTCACTTCCCCATCTGATCAAAATCCCTCTATAATGTTTGATAACCTTCCTTGCTATCAATGATACCTCTTAATCTTGTATTATCCACAAGCTTACTAACCATGCCTTGTACATTCACATCCAGATCAATTATGTAAATAACAAATAACAAAAGTCCCAACATTGATCCCTGTGGCACACCACTAGTTACAGGCCTCCAGTCCGAGAAAGAGCCTTCAACCATCACCCTCTGCTTCTTACCATTGAGCCAATTTTGAATCCAATTAACTAGTTCTCGCTGGATCCCATGTTCCCTAACCTTCATGACTAGGCTACCATGTGCGACCTTGTCAAAGGCCTTTCTTACCTCTTTGAAAAACTCTAAAAGATTTGTCAGACATGATTTCTTGCTCACAAAACCCTGCTGACTATCCCAAATCAGACCTAGATTATCCAAGTGTTGGTTGATCCTGTCCCTCTGTATCTTCTCTAGTAACTTGCCTATCACTGATGTCAGGCTTACTGGCCTGTAGTTCTCTGGTTTGTCTTTGTTACTTTCTTAAACAATGGAATAACATTAGCCATCCTCCACGCTTCTGAAACTTCACCACTGGCTAAAGATGAAGTAGAAATCTCTACAAGCGCTCCTGCAATTTCTTCCCTAGCTTCCTGCAATGTCCGAACTTGATCAGGCACAGGGAATTTATCCACCTGAATGAACTTTATGGCTGCAAACACTGAGGAGAAATATTCATTAAAGATTTCCCCCATTTCCTGTGGCTCTGCACATAGACAGCCATGGTGTTTTTTAAGGGGCCTATTCTCTCCCTTACCACCCTTTATTCTTAATATAGACATAGAACCTCTTGGAATTATCTTTAACCTTATCTGCCAGAGCCATTTCATAACCTCTTTTTGCTCTTCTGATTTCTCTCTTAAATGCCCTGCTACACTTTTGTAATCATCTAGGGATTCAGTAATATGCTCATTGCTGCATTTTCTAATGCTAAAGTCAGTTACAATGCCAGTTTGAAATTGAGGTTGAAACTTTATTGCTGGAACAGCACAGCAGGTCAGGCAGCATCCAGGGAACAGGAGCATCCAGGGAACAGGAGATTCGACGTTTCGGGCACAGGCCCTTCTTCAGGAAGGGCCTGTGCCAGTTTGAAATTGAGCTGGGCTTCAGCTCGTAAGTGCTTTTCCAAAACAGTATTTCACTTAGGGTTAAATCAAAATCATGTGCTTCTGCTAGTCGTTTTAACCTCATCAAAAATCCTGAAAAGGATTCCCTTGGTTCTCGAACTGTCAATAAAACTGATCACCTCTCAGAATTAGAGGAGGCTCAGGGTCATAATATTCCTTAACTTAATTCACCAACTCTTGAAAAGTTTTAGCATCTGGTGCCTCAAGGAGAGTTAGGCTCCTATTTACCTAAAAGGCTTGAAATCCACCAGCTGTCAGAAGAATTATTCATTGCTTCTCATCTGTCCCAAAGTCATTTCTCCGTGGGAAAAAATAATAAGGCATTCTTTCCACATATTGGGACCAGTCTTCGACGACAGGACTGAATGAGTCAAGCTTCCCAAATTGTGGAAAGATGCCAGAAATGCCTACCCCAACTCAAAGGCAACCATTGCAAGTGAATCTTTTCAAGGGCTTGTTTTTTTCTCTTGTCACCACTGAAATAACTTGACAACATATCTCAGCGGGTATCCTGCCACCAAGTCATTCATTATTTACGCATGCACAGTGCATGACACTGACCCAGCTAGCTCAGAGCTGGTGAACAGAGCCATTGGCACTCCTGTTTATATCTGTCAGCCAGGGATCGTTGATTGGGCGAGGTTACCAGCCCCAATAAGGGAATCCATATCAATGTGATCCACCTGGTTGACCTCATTCCTACCACTATATTTGGCTAAGAGTCAGTTGCGCCAGGTTTTTCAGAGGGATCTTTACCATGAGGCCTAGCGAGTTCTGTCAGTATATCTTATCACACCTGGTGCATTAACTGCCTACCCACTCCTGTAGACTCCCTCATGTCTGATTCTAGCTCCATCTTACTGTGGGCAATTCCCAAACAACTTGCTACTCAGCTGAAGTCCCGGAATGCACCATCAGCACTTGCACCCATGCCATCTTTAAAAGCCTGTTGTGCACCCAGACAAGCATTGTCAGTGTGGATCTGTCCTGCACTGTTCCTGACATTTGCCTGGATGTGGCAGACAGGGTGAGATTGGTGCCCATCTTTGCAAGCAGAAACCTGGAGGTCCTGCTGGATTGGGTGGTGCAGAGATGAGGCTTCCTCTTCATCAGGGGCCAGCAGTGGAGGCTACAACAGCAACACCTGGATTAGCGTATTCTTAGCTATCTAAAGGAATGCCCAGCATGGTAGGAAAAAGGTCAATGAACTTCTCCACTCCACCAGCGTAACTACCACCATCTTCTCTAAGTTAAGCTATACTAACTATATGTCAGCTACTGCAGCCATGTCCCACCAAGGCAGGTGCTCTGCCACTCTCACTGTCTTCTGAAATGTCTTCTATCTCCTCTCACCTACACTATCCCCCACACCACTGACACCCCCCTTACTCTCTGTGCTACCCACTCACTTACCTGAGATACCTCAAACCTGCACCAAAAGCAATAGCTGTGCCACCTATTTCCATCTCCCTTAATACCTGGCTCTCCCTCTCATTCTAGGAAGAAAGCAGCTCACAATAGGGTAGAAAGATTCAAGCTGGGTAGTGGGCTGTGTGACAATTGGATCCTCACACCATCTTAACTCTGTCCACCCTGACTGACTGACCATATCCAAGCCTCTGGACTGGTATCAGAGGCTACTCTGACTTCTGTCCCAGGACACCCTGAGCAAAGCTATCCCCTTTTCCTTGCCTGAAGATCTCGATAAGCATGACAATCTTCCTGGCTTTGTGGATGCACCAAAAAGAAAGGCAAGATAGCTGTGAGTATATTTTAAAATATGCTTATTCATAAAAGATCTTTATACACACCCACTATTCCTAAAGCAGTTTAGTTCTGTACAATCGTGTATGAAGAAACAAACTTTGGAGTTTGGCTGTATCCAACAAACAAACCAAAGGCATTTCTTGCTTGTACAAGCCTATATTCACATGTATTGAGGTACCGGAAGGGTTTGATAACTGAACAGACCCCAATTTAACTTTGACCTCAACCTGGTATCTCTGGGTTGAAAGGCAAAGCTCAAAAAGACAAGGCAGTATAAGGCAGGGATGCTGTGAGTATCTGGGTAGGTTCGGGGTGAGTGAGCGCTCTAACAGATCTGAGCTGGGGGTTGTCCTCGAATATACAGTGTCCTTACTGCAATGTTGCAATGAGAGTTACTGGGGCAGCTCGACCTGCAGCATTGAAGGGCAGAAACATCCTGTAAGTGGATCGGAAATGTGCCATGAGTTTTCTTAAAGATTGGCATATATCAGATGCCAATGTTCATAGATGTGGGGTCTATGTTGCATTGCCCATGGAGCATGCCCTGAGATTTTGGTTTCCTGATTCCAACATGAACCAAACAGCAAGCAGAATCTGCCATGTGCTTGCATTGGTTACTGTGTCACATTCTCCTAGACCAGGAAGTAGCAGACTCCTTGCTGCTTCACTATGAGCAGCCTCCTGTACAGCTGTGAGCTGGCACAATGCAGGGAGAACCATGTGCTCAGTTATGATTTCATAATCTCATCCTCTCACTGTTTGATTGTTCAGCAAATGATTATGACAAATCAATGAGTAGAACAGGCGTCTATTCCGTATCCCATATGATATTGTTTGTTTGGTTTGATTCCTCTTCCAGCTACTCTTTTAGCAGATTGTCATGTTCCAGACATGACCACATGCTCCACTTTGATTAACAATTAATGGTTATGAACCTGTTTGACATCTCTTCTGGTTTTTATGTGAACATTTATTTAGAATTTAAACAAATAACTATAGAAACAGTATGTTCTGGACACAGGGCAAGCTAACACTGTGCTCAATGATTATTGATTTTAGACAAACAAATACTGCAGAATGTTGAAGCTACAAGGTTTAATTTCCAGTGGTGAGTGATAGCACATTCCAAAGGACACATGTTACAAACTAAATACAACTATTTTTATCTTTGCATTTGCAGATATCAGGGAAGGTAGGGGAGATGAGTAACTGGGAGAGCTGGGTCTGGGAATTACGTTGTCCTAACTTGATATATGCATTTTCTCGTCTCTGAAGAAATAGCAACTGAGATCTCAACTGGGATCTTGGGTTTATGTTGCACTACAGGTGGCCCCACTACACAAAACACTAAACACACACACACACAGACCCTCTCTCATACTCACACTCTCTCTCATACACACACTCACGTGCACACCCTTTCAGATGCACATACTCCCTCACACTCGCGCACATGCTCTCTCAAACACACATGTATCTCTCACACACACACACTGTCTCAGGTGCGTAGACTCCCTCACACTCGCGTACACGGTCTCTCAAGCACAAATATGTCTCTCTAAAACACTCCCCCTCTCCCTCACACATACACACTCTCTCCCCCTCGCTCACTCACTGTCTCTCTCACACACATATACCTCAAGGTGATAAGGAAGAGTCAGCATGGTTTTGTCAAAGGAAAATCAATTTTCAACAATTTATTCAATTTCTTTCAAAGGTTGAGGATTCTGGGTAATCCAAGATGGAGGATGGGAAAAATTTCTGGCTGTAACAGCTGCTCCTTTTTTGAGGTATTTTAGGTGCTGGAGGTGATTTCCTTGAATTCCAGGAGCAGCAATTACTGTTTCATATGTTGTTGCATTGTTTTGGAACCATGGAAAAAAAAATCAAAACAACAGCAGTTTTAAAAGGGAGAAGAACAGACAAAGGAAGCACATGGTGAGGTCAGTGCAGGAGGGAGAGAAAGAGAGAGAGAGAGAGAGAGAGAGAGAGAACCTGCACAGTTACTGCCTTTGCTGTTTTTGAATTCATGTATCGCTGGACATTGGAGTGCATCTGGGAAAATGAACAAACAGTGAAATTCACAACTAATCTTGGAGGAACCTTGAAGTTCACAACACAGAATCAGATAAGTTAATCGTTGTTTTAAGTGTGTCCAACAGAAAGGCTGCAGTAGTGGGTAGAGTGGGTTCTTTCTTGATTATATGTTTTTGGAGAGATGTCTCTTGATTAAACTTAAAATATAAGCTATAGCTATTAATGTAACCTGGGGCAGTGTTTATGTAGAGGATTAAGAAGGTGTTATTTTCTGGGTCTGTAGATTGTGAAGGAGCAAAAATGGTCTTTAGTACATTGATATGCACTTCTTGTCAGATATGGGAGTTTAAATAGAGTTTAAGGGTTACTGCGGATTATATCTGCCATAAATGATGTTGGCTGCGACTCTTATCAGATCGAATGGATCGGTTGGAGAGACAGTTAGAAGCGATGAGGAATTTGCAACAGCAACAGTATGTGAATGATGGCAGTTATAGGAAGGGGGGAAAGTCTCAGATACAGTCACATAGATGGGTTAACTCCAGGAAAGGTAAGAGAGGTAGGCAGCTAGTGCAGGAGTCTTTTGTGGAAATAACCATTTCAAACAGGTATACTGTTTTGGAAAATGTGATGGATTCCCAGGGGTGATGGATTCTCAGGGGAAGCTAGCACGAACAACCAAGTTTCTGGTATTGAGACTGGCTCTAATGCAACGAGGGGTACATCGGCTTCCAAGAGATCAATTGTGTTAGGGGATTCTGTAGTCAGAGGTACAGACAGATGTTTCTGTGGCCAGCAGTGAAAAAGCAGAAAGGTGTGTTGCCTGGATCAAGGATGTCTCAGAGAGGGTGTAGAATGTTCTCACGTGGGAGAGGGGCTAGCAAGAGGTCAGTGTCCACCTTGGAACCAACGACATTGGAAGGGAAAAGGTGGAGATTCTGAAGGGAGATTACAGAGAGTTAGGCAGAAATTTAAAAAGAAGGTCCTCAAGAGTAGTAATATTTGGATTACTCCCGGTGTTACGAGCGAGTGAGGGCAGGAATAGGAGGATAGAGCATGACTGAGGAACTAGTGTATGGGAGAAGGACTCACATTTTTGGATCATTGGAATCTCTTTTGGGATAGAAGTGACTTGTACAAGAAGGATGGATTGCACCTAAATTGGAAGGGGACTAACATACTGGCAGGGAAATTTGCTGGAGCTGCTCGGGAGGATTTAAACTAGTAAGGTGGGAGGGTGGGACCCAGGGAGATAGTGAGGAAAGAGATCAACCTGAGACTGGTACAACTGAGAACAGAAGCGAGTCAAAAAATCAGGGCAGGCAGGGACAAGGTAGGACTAATAAATTAAACTGCATTTATTTTAATGCAAGGGGCCTAACAGAGAAGGCAGGTGAACTGAGGGCATGGTTAGGAACATGGGACTGGGATATCATAGCCATTACAGAAACATGGCTCAGGGATGGGCAGGACTGGCAGCTTAGTGTTCCAGGATACAAATGCTATAGGAAGGACAGAAAGGGAGGCAAGAGAGGAAGGGAGTGGCATTTTTGATAAGGGATAGCATTACAGCTGTGCTGAGGGAGGATATTCCCGGAAATACATCCAGGGAAGTTGTTTGGGTGGAACTGAGAAATAAGAAAGGGATGATCATCTTATTGGGATTGTATTATAGACCCCCTAATAGTCAGAGGTAAATGGAGAAACAAACTTATAAGTAGATCTCAGTTATCTGTAAGAATAATAGGGCGGTTATGGTAGGGGATTTTAACTTTCCAAACATCGACTGGGACTGCCATAGTGTTAAAGGTTTAGATGGAGAGGAATTTCTTAAGTGCGTACAAGGCAATTTTCTGATTCAGTATGTGGATGTACCTACTAGAGAAGGTGCAAAACTTGACCTACTCTTGGGAAATTAGGCTGAGCAGGTGACTGAGGTGTCGGTGGGGGAGCACTTTGGGGCCAGCAATCATAATTCTATTAGATTTAAAATAGTGATGGAAAAGGATAGACCAGATCCAAAAGTTAAAGTTCTAAATTGGAGAAAAGCCAATTTTGACGGTATTAGGCAAGAACATTCGAAAGCTGATTGGGGGCAGATGTTCGCAGGTAAAGGGACGGCTCGAAAATGGGAAGCCTTCAGAAATGAGATAACGAGAATCCAGAGAAAGTATATTCCTGTTAGGGTGAAAGGAAAGGCTGGTAGATATAGGGAATGCTGGATGACTAAAGAAATTGAGGGTTTGGTTAAGAAAAAG
>NC_057740.1:44626537-44629306 GCF_004010195.1 Chiloscyllium plagiosum
GAGTTTTTGAAGAAGTAACAAAGAAGATTGATGAGGGCAGAGCAGTAGATGTGATCTATATGGACTTCAGTAAGGCGTTTGACAAGATTCCCCATGGGAGACTGATTAGCAAGATTAGATCTCATGGAATATAGGGAGAACTAGCCATTTAGATATAGAACTGGCTCAAAGGTAGAAGACAGAGGATGGTGGTGGAGGGTTGTTTTTCAGACTGGAGGCCTGTGACCAGTGGAGTGCCACAAGGATTGGTGCTGAGTCCCCTACTTTTTGTCATTTACATTAATGATTTGGATGCGAGCATAAGAGGTACAGTTAGTAAGTTTGCAGATGACACCAAACTTGGAGGTGTCATGGACAGCGAAGAGGGTTACCTCCGATTACAACAGGATCTGGAACAGATGGGCCAATGGGCTGAGAAGTGGCAGATGGAGTTTAATTCAGGTGCTGCATTTTGGGAAAGCAAATCTTAGCAAGACTTATACACTTAATGGTAAGGTCCTAGGGAGTGTTGCTGAATAAAGAGACCTTGGAGTGCAGGTTCATAGCTCCTTGAAAGTGGAGTCACAGATAGATAGGATAGTGAAGAAGGTGTTTGGTATGCTTTTCTTTATTGGTCAGAGTATTGAGTACAGGAGTCAGGAGGTCATGTTGCAGCTGTACAGGACATTGGTTAGGCCACTGTTGGAATATTGCGTGCAATTTTGGTCTCCTTCCAATGGAAAAATGTTGTGAAACTTGAAAGGGTTCAGAAAAGAGTTACAAAGATGTTGCCAGGGTTGGACGATTTGAGCTACAGGGAGAGGCTGAACAGGCTGAGGCTGTTTTCCCTGGAGTGTCGGAGGCTGAGTGTTCTTCCTCTATAAGAACCTTATAGAGGTTTACAAGATTATGAGCGGCATGGATAGGATAAATAGACAGTCTTTCCCCTGGTGTCAGGGAGTCCAGAACTAGAGTGGATAGGTTTAGGGTGAGAGGGTAAAGATATAAAAGAGACCTAAGGAGCAACTTTTTCACACAGAGGGTGGTACGTGTATGGAATGAGCTGCCAGAGGAAGTGGTGGAGGCTGGTACAATTACAACATTTAAGAGGCATTTGAATGGGTATATGGATAGGGAAGGTTTGGAGGGATATGGGCCGGGTGCTGGCAGGTGGGACTAGATTGGGTTGGGATATCTGGTCGGCATGGATAGGTTGGACCGAAGGGTCTGTTTCCATGCTGTACATCTCTATGACTCTATGACTAATTATAAACTGTGAGGAGGAAAACATGGAGCTCCATAAGGACATTGACAATTGTAGGTGTCAGATGAGTTTCAATGCTGAGAAGAACACTGAAAGAACACAATATAAAATGTGGGGTACAGCTCTAAAAGGGGTGCAGGAGTAGAGGGTTCTGTGTGTAAAGGTGTACAGAGAATTGAAGGTAGAGAGTTAATAAAACATAGTGTTCTCAGCTTCATTAATCTCAGAATCTCTACAATGTGGAAGCAAGCCAGATATATCCAAGCACCCTGCAAGAGACTAGAGAAGGAATTGCAGGGGCCCTCGCTGATATATTTGCATTATCATTAGCCAAAGGCAAGGTCCCAGAGGCTAGTGAATGTTGTGCCCTTATTCAATAAGGGCTGCAAAAACAAACCTGGGAACTATAGACCAGTAACCCTAATATCTGTGGTAGGTAAGTTACTTGACAAGAATCTGAAGGATAGGATATGCATGCATTTGGAACAATAGGGTTTGATTAGGAGTAGTCAATATGGCTTTGTGATTGGGAGATCATGCCTCACAAATTTGTTGGAGTTCTTTGATGAAGTGACCAGGAAGGTTGTTGAAGGCAGAGTAATAGATATAGTCTATATGGATCTCAGTAAGGCCTTTGATTAAGCTCCACATAGTAGGCTGCTCTGGAAGGTTAGATCACATGGAATCCAGGGAGAACTGGCAATTTGGATACATAACTGGCTTGATAGTAGGAAGCAGAGGGTAATAGAGGAAGGATGCTTGTTGGACTGGAGGCCTGTGCCTAGTGGAGTGCCTCAGAGGTCAGTGCTGGACCCATTACTGTTTGTTATCTACATCAATGATTTGGATGAGAATGTACAAGGTATGATTAGTAAGTCTGTAGATGACACTGAAATAAGCATGGACAGTGAGGAAGGTTATCAGAAATTATAGCACGATCTTGATCAGCTGAGGAAGTGAGAAATGGAGTTTAATATAGGTAAATATGGGGTGTTGCATTTTGGAATGTCAAATCAAGGTAGGAGTTTCATGGTGAATGGTAGGGCCATAATGAGTGTAGTGGAGTAGAGAGACCTTGGAGTTCAGGTGCACATTTCTCTGAAAGTGGAGTCCCAGGTAGACAGGGCAGTGGAGAAGGCCTTTGGCACACTGACCTTCATCAATCAGGGCATTGAGTATAGAATTGGGAAGTTATGTTGCAGTAGTACAGGACTTTGTTGAGGCCACAGATGGAGAAGTGTGTTCAGATTTGGTCTGAAAATGTGTTGCTGGAAAAGCGCAGCAGGTCAGGCAGCATCCAAGGAGCAGGAGAATCAATGTTTCGGGCATGAGCCCTTCTTCAGGAATGAGGAAAGTGTGTCCAGCAGGCTAAGATAAAAGGTAGGGAGGAGGGACTTGGGGGAGGGGCGTTGGAAATGTGATAGGTGGAAGGAGGTCAAGGTGAGGGTGATAGGCCGGAGTGGGGGTGAGGGTGGAGAGGTCAGGAAGAAGATTGCAGGTTAGGAAGGTGGTGCTGAGTTCGAGGG
>NC_057740.1:44629862-44652490 GCF_004010195.1 Chiloscyllium plagiosum
CCCGAGATAGAAATGGAAAGGTCTAGGAAGGGGAGGGAGGAGTCCGGGACTGTCCAGGTGAATTTGAGGTCGGGGTGGAAGGTGTTGG
Source organism: Chiloscyllium plagiosum (assembly GCF_004010195.1). Classification (NCBI taxonomy): domain Eukaryota; kingdom Metazoa; phylum Chordata; class Chondrichthyes; order Orectolobiformes; family Hemiscylliidae; genus Chiloscyllium; species Chiloscyllium plagiosum. The sequence goes on from NC_057740.1 coordinate 44,629,951, forward strand.
TGAAGTGGATGAACTGTTCAACCTCCTCGTGGGAGCACGAGGGAGCGCCGATACAGTCATCGATGTAGTGGAGGAAAAGGTGGGGGGTGGGGCCAGTGTAGTTCGGAAGATGGATTGTTCCACATATCCTACGAAGAGGCAGGCATATCTGGGGCCCATGCGGGTGCCCATGGCTACTCCTTTGGTTTGGAGGAAGTGGGAGGATTGGAAAGAGAAGTTGTTCAGGGTGAGGACCAGTTCAGTCAGTCGAAGGAGGATGTCAGTGGAAGGATACTGGTAGGTACGGTGGGAAAAGAACAGGCGGAGGGCTTTGAGTCCTTCGTGATGGGGGATGGAGGTGTACAGGGACTGGATGTCCATGGTGAAGATAAGGCGTTGGGGACCGGGGAAGCGAAAATCATGGAGGAGGTGGAGGGCGTGGGTGGTGTCCCGAATGTAGGTGGGGAGTTCTTGGACTAAGAGGGACAGGACCGTGTCGAGGTATACAGAGATGAGTTCAGTGGGGCAGGAGCAGGCTGAGACAATGGGTCGGCCGGGGCCGTCAGGTTTGTGGATTTTGGGCAAGAGGTAGAAACGGGCGGTGCGGGATTGTGGGACTATGAGGTTGGAGGCAGTGGATGGGAGATCCCCTGAGGTGATGAGGCTATGGATGGTCTGGGAGATGATGGTTTGGTGGTGGGAGGTGGGGTCATGGTCAAGGGGGCAGTAGGAGGAGGTGTCCACGAGCTGGCGTTTAGCCTCAGCGGTGTAAAGGTCGCTGCGCCAAACTGCTACCGTGCCTCCCTTGTCTGCTGGTTTGATAGTGAGGTTGGGGTTGGAACGGAGGGAGTGGAGGGCTGCACGTTCCAAGGGTGAGAGGTTGGAGTGGATGAGAGGGGTGGAGAGGTTGAGGCGGTTAATGTTGCGGCGGCAGTTTGCTATGAAGAGATCGAGGGCAGGTAAGAGGCCAGCACGGGGTGTCCAGGTGGATGGGGTGTGTTGGAGGCGAGGTCACCTTGCTACAGAAAGGATGTTATTAAACTGGAAAGCGTGCAGAAGAAATTTACAAGAATGTTGCCAGGACTCAAGGGCCTGAGTTATAGGGAGAGGTTGGACTAGCTAGGACATTTTTCTTTATAGAGCGTTGGAGGCTGAGGGGGGAATCTAACAGAAGTGTATAAAATCATGAGAGGCATGGATAGGATGAATGCATTCTGTCTTTTTCCCAGGGTTGTGGAATCGAGGACTAGAGGCCATCAGTTTAAAGTTAGAGGGAAAATAATAAAAGGGAACCTGAGGGGCAACCTTTTTGCACAGAGGGTGGTACGCATACGGAATGAGCTGTGAGTGGAAGTGTTTGAGGTGGTACATTAATAACATGTAAAAGACATTTGGACAAATACATGGATAGGAAAGGTTTCAAAGGATATTGGACAAGTACAAGGAAATGGGGTTAGCATAGATGGACATCTTGGGCTAAAGGTCCTGTCTCTGTGCTGTGGGACTCTATGGCTCTATGACTGTATAAGTCCATACCGATCCTCCAAAGACCATCCCATCCAGATGCCCCCCCCTACCCTATCCCCTAACCCTGCATTTCCCATGACTAATCTACCTACCCTGCACATCTCAGGAAGCTTTAGGCAATTTAGCGTTGCCAATTCATCTAACCTGCACATGTTTGGAATAGGGACACAGAGTATAAGAGCAGGAAGGTAATGCTAAGCTTGTACAAGGCACTGTCTGCTGGCTGCAAAACATAGATAGATTGCTAACTTGATCAAACTGCAAGAGATGCTGGGTACATTGGCCAAATAAAGCCCTGAAATCACAAAAAAATCACACACACTAAACACAGTGCAAACACAGCAGCTAGGTGCTAATGACATTAGCATAATGTAAAAGGCAACAGTTATCCTGGGAAGGCATATCCACTGAACAAAGAAGGGCCCAGAAAGCAAGGTACTGGGCCCTGCTACATAAAGAAACAAACAGTAGTAAGCTATCCAAATGACTGACAATGTTTCAAACTATTAAATGTGTCTCTCTGATTGGTTAGAACTTGAGAAGGTTCCAGAAAACCAACCAAAAAGGGTTCACCTGCAGACCGATCTCTTGGATCTTCTAGAAGCCTTCAAAGGCAATCAGCATGACAAGAGGCTGACCACCTAGAGAGGGAGAGGGAGAGGGAGAGGGGGAGAGAGAGTGAGAAAGAGAGAGAGAGAGAGAAAGAATGAAAGACACAGAGAGAGAGATGGATTCCATAAATCTAAAAGAGACTCAGGAATTATTATAAGCTTAAGGAGCCAAATAGGATTACAGCTAGTTTTGTTTTTATTAGTGATTATTACAACTTGTTTCTTAATAAAGTTAAGACTGTTTATATTGAAACCGGCTTGTGTTCGTACTGATTTGACAGTTCAGTATTGTCGGACATCTGGACAAATTCATTCAAAGCATCCTAGTTGGAGTTGTCTAAGTTGTTTTAAGGAGGCAATGGACAACACTTGCTTGACTTCAGCTGCCGTATTGTGTAGAATTGTGGGCACCACACATTATAGGAAAGATGTGAATGCATTGGAGAGAGTGCAGAAGCAATTTACAAGAATGGTTCCAGGAATAAGAAGCTCAGTTATGAGGATAGATTGAGAAGTTAGGACTGATTTCCTGCAGTGAGTGGGATTAGCATCTCAACTTGTGAGGGAGGGGACTGCAGAATACATCCATGTGAGGCCTTTTAAAGGGGATGCCTAAAGGCAGACACTGTACAGGTCACAGGCCTGCACCCTCTCTAACCTCTCTACTGTAAAGGATGTGTGATGTCCTGAGGAAGTGAGTAAGCAGCGCAGAGGCTATTCATGGTAGTTATGAGGGCAGTTGGGATGCAATGAGAGTGGTTGAGGCATGATGTTGCAAGCAAAAGTGAGGATGGCAGAACATTAGTCTTGGGGGGGAGGTAGGTGCAGGAATGAACGTGAGGTGGCAGATGGGAGGGGCGGCAAACACAGCTGCCAAGTGCAAATGACATTAGTATAATGTAAAAGGCAACAGTTCCCTTGCTGGAACAAAGAAAGTGATTGATCTTACTGAGGCATTGATAGGCATTCCTCCAGATGGAAGAGACTGTATTGGCATAGACAGTGAACTTGGACAAAGCTGGCAGAATCTGGTGGTCTGGCCTCCTCTACCACTCCTCCAGGGAGAGGATGTTCTCCTCTGGACCACCCAACCACCAGAAGCTCCAGGTGTCTGTTGAGAAATTGTGGCACCATCTTCCCCTTCGAAAAGTCAGTACTTGTCTGGGAGCACAGCAGCCTTTTAGAGATGGTGCTAATGGTGTCTGGCACCATTTTGTGGGTGGATATCCAGTGAATGGAAATTGATTTAGCTCAGTTGGCTGAATTGTTGGTTGATAGAGTAATGTGATGCCAACAGCGTGGGTTCAATTCCCATCACCGGTTTGAGGTTACCATGAAAGACCCTCCTTCTCAACCTCTTCCCCCACCTGAGGTCTGGTGGCCCTCAGGTTAAATCACCACCAGTCACTTCTCCCTCTAATGAGAGAGCAGCCCCTATGCTTTGGTAAGACTATTGAGACATAACAACAAAAAACATCCAGTGAATGGCTAGTTGTTCCAGAATTGTATGTGGTAAGGTGATGTAGAATTCATTGGCGAGAGATGCCATAGGGGCAAGGTAGATAGTTAATGATGTGAATTTGGTAAGATGTGGTGAGAAATCTTGGTTGGCCTCATGGAGCAAAACTCAACATAACTCAGCTTTGACCAAAAGATGTAAGATTTGGCCTCCACTCTTCAAAATTTTCATATTCAAACTCAGACCTTTGGAAAATGATGAGGCCTTTGGGAAAATAAAACCTCAATGAAATCCTTAACATAAGCAACACACAAACAATTCCATTGGAACATTTGATCATTATTGTAATTTCTCAAAGTTTATTTTTAAAATATATTTTAAAATGTACTGTTTAGGGAACAGGCAAGATAGCTGATGTTATTCTTTCCTACGAAATATCTCAAAAACATAGAAATACTTTCTTTTCACAGGAGATTCAAGATGGCCAGAATTGGCAGTTCCACTGTCAACATGGAGAGGGCGAGTGCCAAGGGAACACCATCCAGGTACAAATGATATTGCATTTTATCAAGCATTTCAATCACAATTATTAAATACAACTCTGCAGTCCCCAATTCTCAGGCATTAACTGGTCCACCAAGTCCCAGTGCAGTGGGCAAGAAGCAAATGTACCTTTCATCACAGGCATCACACTGGATGTTTGCATTGTTCTTTGTCCATTCAAGTCAAGAGCCCGTTGGGTTTGTATTTAGGCAGCAACCCATCACAGAAATCCAGGTGCTGGGGTTTTCTGTGGCCTTCAAGGTGAATGCAACTCATTTATTATTGGAGCTGATAATTTAGGAGTGAGCTGAAGCAAATAATGCATTGTCAACAAAAACAAAAATTGCTGGAAAAGCTCAGTAGGTCTGGCATCATCTGTGCAGAGAAATCAGTGTTAACATTTCAGATTTAGTGACGTTAGCTCAGAGTGGACCTGAAACGTTAACTCTGATTTCTTTCCACAGATGCTGCCAAATCTACTAAGATTTTCTGGCAATTTCTGTTTTATTTCTGATTTTCAGCATCTGCAGTTCTTCTGGTTTTTAATGCATTGACATTATGGGTTCAAACATTAGGGCAACACATATTGAATTAGTTCTTCAATTTCAGGTGTTGGGTGCAAGAATTACTGCCATGCTCCTCTTTTTTTAATTTCAAAAATATACTTTATTCATAAAATTATTTTTGATATCTATAAAAATGGTGATGCCATACATACAAATACATTCCATTTCTTTACATACAGAGATCGGATTTAATCATTTGTATGTACAAATCTGTAAATTGACTATCCAGATATTCCGCTGAGGCGTCAGCAGAGCCCAATTACTGAGTGGGCCCCTGTTCTTAGGCAGGCAGACCTTACATGGTGGTCTTTTCCCACCGTGCCTTGGCGGCAGCTGCCCCAAGCTTCAGTGCGTTCCTCAGCACGTAGTCCTGGACCTTGGAATGTGTCAGTCTGCAACACTCAGTCAACTCCTTCAGCTGGAAGATCAACAGGTTTTGGGCAGACCAAAGAGCATCTTTCACCGAGTTGATGATCCTCCAGGCACAGTTGATGTTCACCTCGGTGTGCGTCCCGGGGAACAGGCCGTAGAGCACGGAGTCCCGCGTCAAGGCGCTGCTCGGGACAAACCTCAACAAACACCACTGCATTCCTCTCCAGACTTTCTTTGCATAGGCACATTCCAGAAGGAGGTGTGTGACAGTCTCATCCCTTCCACGGCCACTTCGAGGGCAGCATGCAGTGGGGCAGAGAGTCCGGGCAGCATAAAGGATCTCGCCGGCAGAACCCTTCTCACCACCAGCCAAACCATGTCTTCGTGCTTGTTGGAAAGTTCTGGCGATGAGGCATTCTGCCAAATAACTTCGACAGTCTGCTCAGGGAACGGCTCAATAGGATCTGCCCTCTCCTTTTCCTGAAGGGTCTCAAGGATACTACGTGCTGACCACTTCCTGATGGACTTGTGGTCAAAGGTGTTTTTTTTTCATAAATTTCTCCATGAAGGACAGGTGATACGGAACGGTCCAACTACTTGCGCCCATCCTTCGCAACACCAGAGACAGGTTGAACCTCAGTACATGGTGACATTTGGTGTTTGCGTACCGGGGATCCACGCACAGCTTGATGCAGCCACACACAAAGGTGGCCATCAGGGTGAGGGTGGCATTGGGCATGCTTTTCCCTCCGTTGCCCAGATCTTCGGACCCGGTCCATCTTTGATCTCCACATGAAGTGGAAGATGGCCCGGGTGACTGTGGCGGCGCAGGTTCTGTGAATAGGCCAGACCTATGCCACATATAACAGCAATGACAGTACCTCACACCTGATGACCAGGTTTTTTTCTCACGATGGAGAGTGACCTTTGCTCCCATCTGCCTAGTTTCTGCCTTACTTTCCTGATCCACTCCTCCCAAGACTTGGCGCACACCCCAGCCCCACCGAACCAAATACCCAGCACCTTCAGGTGGTCAGTCCTGATGGTGAAGGGGATCGAGGATTGGTCGGCCCAGTTCCTGAAGAGCATGGCCTCGCTCTTGCCTCAGTTTCACAGAAAGCTTTCTATCCTTGATGGTTCTTCTGGTCTCTTTCTTCCCAGCAATCTCTCCCTCTTCTTTATGGCTCCACATTCAGGTCATAGGAAAATGAAGGGGAGGCAGTTGAGATTTGATAAAACAACACAAAGAGTGATGAAAGTTGTCTGAATAACATCACAAGAAGGTCATGAGTTGATTCGTTACGGAGCAGCTGCCGTTTGGAATTACGTTTCAACTCCAATGACTTTCAAAATGTAAGTTTCAAAACTAGCACAGGGTGAACAAATATATTGGCACTGCTGTGGAAGATAATTTGTGAACAAGGGCAAAGAATTTCTGCTGCATATTATTTTCCAGTTTTTAATTAATACTATAAGAGTAAGTTAATATAACTGTTATGACATGGAGACAGACAGCTGAATGAAATCAACCTTTCTACCTCTGCATTTTCAGCACAGTAAAATTAAACCCTTTAAAGGCCCTTAATATTTACTTTAATGGTTCCTACTTGCATACACCCCAAATTTTGCAAATGAATAAACCCTAATATCAGTTTTGTATCATAATTTATTAAATAGACAAAAAGCAGAGAAAAATTAAACAGCAAATTATTCTTATTACTGATTATGCTTTAAATTAGAAGTATTTGTCTTCAGCTCCTGTTCACATAAAAGACAGACATGCACAGTTCAATGATAAATAAAAGAAAATACCAAAACTGGTTGGATTACTTGAACAGTTTTACAATGTGTTGTATCATATACACAGATGTGGACTCTTTCATTGCTTTTCTGGAAATGCCAATCAGCCCTTTTCCCATGGTGGGGGACTCTAAAGCTAGAGGTCATAAGGGTTAAGGTAAGAGGGAAGAGATAGAAAAGGGACCAGATGGGCAAATGTTTCACATTGAAGGTGGTGAGTGTCTGGAATGGGCTTCCAGACGTATTGGTGAAGGCGAGTACAATTTCTTCATGTAAGAAATATTTAGATATATACATGGATGGGTAAGTATGGAGGGATAGAGACCAAATGCAGGCAAATGGGACTAGTTTAATTGTGAAAACTGGGTGGCATGGACAAGTTGGGCCAAAGCTGTAAACCTCTATGACTCCAAGATTGTACAAAAATAGGTTGGTCAAGTGGAATTCTCATCTTGCAGCACATGGGGAGCTGGAGATACTTTTCTTGACCTAAGTGAGCCCATATGCAGGAAATGACATCAGCTGCACAAACTTGACCTCCAGGTTTCGGAGCTTGAGCAAGGGGCTAGAGTCACTAAGGTATTTCTTCAAGGTGGGAACCTACATGAGGGGAAGTGATGGCTTAGCAGTGTTATCACTGCACTGTTACTCCAAAGACCTAGGTAATGTTCTGGGGACCTAGGTTCAAATCCTTCCATGGCAGATAGTGGAACTTGAATTCAAATTCAATAAACAACTGGAATTAAGAATCTAATAATCATCATGAATCCATTGTTGATCATTGATTGTTGGAAAAACCCAGCTAGTTTACTGATGACCTTTAGGGAAGGAAACTGCTATCCTTACTTGGTCCAGCTTACATGTGTCTCCACACTACATAGCAATGTGGTTGACTCTTCTGTTATGACATGGCAGTGAACCCTTCTGCTAATTAAACCAAACACATAGGATTCCTGAAGAAGGGCTTATGCCCGAAACGTCGATTCTCCTGTTCCCTGGATGCTGCCTGACCTGCTGCGCTTTTCCTGCAACACATTTTCAGCTCAAACCAAACACATAGAAAAGCTCACCTCACCTTGTAATCTGTTAAAGTATGAGTGACAGAGAACTACCAAAATTCTCCTCCATAAAGGAAAAAATAACAATTGAACATTGTTCAAATGTTCTAAAATGAACATTAATCAACAATTATTTATGCCTCTAAGCCTCCATTCTCTTAAAGCTTTGTTATCTACGTCCCTCTCTGTAACAACATACTGATCCAGTAAAGCTCCTATTAAACTTACAGCAACTCAAGCTTCAAAATCAGGCACTGTCGATCTTCCTCTGCTTGTAGATCTGCCTGGTTTGTCTTTGGTCTTCTGCTGCAAAATTTTTCACATGATACCTTTGATAGAGAGTTTTCAGGCAGTCTATCTGACAATGGCAGGTAATGCTCTTTTTCTGCCTAACTGTCCAAAATGCCAGCTTTTATACACCAAACATCAGATCGTTTCATTGGTCCAATGTTGTTAAAACAGTAAGATTTGAATTTGATTGGGTTTTAGTATCTAGGGGCATAATTTAAACTGATTGTCTAAATTCAAACTGCTTTGAAAACAGTTCATGTATCTAGGTTGCGGCCCAAATGTTACATTTTCAAATTGCCCAGTACATTTTGTGCCTGCTAGTTGGTCACATGACCAGTGCTTGCCAGCTTTTCAGCTTTCACTCTCTCTTAAAAGTACAGTACATGTCTTCAACTTCATAACACTTCCCTCTGAGCAATTAGAGATGGAGGTAATAAATGATGGCTGAGTCAGAAATGCCCCCAACCATGAATACATTTTTTAAAAATGATGTTCCTGAAGCTGTTAATATGACTCTAAGATGGTCTTTACCTCCCTGATGCTAAGTCAGGGATGTCACGGATGCAGGACATTCTTCTGGGGGAGAGATAGCAACCAGATGTCATGCTCCATACTGGTAAGAATGACAAAGATAGGAAGGTGAATTTGATTGATTCATTTATTTATTGTCACGTGTACCGAAGTATAGCAAAAAGCTTTGTTTATGAGCTTTACAGGCAGATCATAGTAAGCAAGGCTCTACAGATCAGAAAAACTTAGACAGAGGCATATAGGTTATATTCTCCTACATAAAGGAAAAAATAACAGGTCCACAGCGGATGCCATATCCCTGGCCCTGCATTCTTCCCTTGAACATCTGGACAACAAGGACACCTGCTCATTGAATACAGCTCAGCCTTCAACACCATTATCCCCACCAGGTGTGCACTAGGCAATGTTGGCAAGGTCAGCATTAGTTGAGGCTAGAGAGTCCATTCATCAGTCTAATAATAGCCTGGAAGACAATGTTCCTGCTGGTGCATGTGTTCAGTGTTCTATGTCTTCTGCCTGATGGAAGAGGTTGTAGGAGATCATACTGGGATGCAATGAGTCCTCTATGATGCTGGCAGCCTTTCCACAGCAATGAGCCATGTAAATGGAGCCCATGAGTGGAAGGTTGGCTTCCGCAATGATTCCTGAAGAAGGGCTTATGCCCGAAACGGCGATTCTCCTGTTCCCTGGATGCTGCCTGACCTGCAGCGCTTTTCCAGCAACACATTTTCAGCTCTGATCTCCAGCATCTGCAGACCTCACTTTTTCCGCAATGGTCTGGGCTGTGCACATAACCTGCTGTAGTTTCTTACAGTCCTGGGCAAAGTAGTTGTCATACCAAACTGCTATGCTTTCAGTGCTGCATCTATAGAAGTTGGAAAGGGTCTATATGCACATGCCAAATTTCCTAAGCCTCCTGAGGAAGAAAAGGTGTTGTTGTGCCTTCTTGACCATCGCATCTACATGGGAGGTCCAGGACAGATTGTTGTTTATCGTCAGTCTGAGGAACTTGGCACTCTCCTTCCTCTCAACCTCAGTTCTGTTGATATAGGTGGGGACATGTTCTCCTCCTTTATTTTTGAAGTCAATGATTAGTTCTTTAATTTTGCTGACATTGAGAGAGAGATTGTTTCATTGCACCATGTCACCAAACCTTCTATCTCCCTTCTGTATTTTGACTTGTTGTTGTTAGATAACCAGCCAACTATGGTGGTGTCATCAACGAACTTGTAGATGGTGATCATCTGGAATTTGGCAACACAATTGTGGGTGTACAGGGAGTACAGTAGGGAGCTGAGAACACAAGGGCTCCAGTGTTGAGTGTTATTGTGGAAGAAGTGCAATTACCTATCTTCATTGATTACAGTCTGTGGATTCGAAAGCAGAGGGCGGAGCCAAGACCAAGGTCACAGAGTTTTGCAATCAGTCTGGTGGGGATTATGGCGTTGAAGGCTGAGCTGTAGTCAATGAGCAGGTGTCCTTGTTGTCCAGATGTTCAAGGGAAGAATGCAGGGCCAGGGATATGGCATCCGCTGTGGACCTGTCGGGGATTGAGGCAGGCTGGGAGACTGGAGTTGATTGGGCCATGACCAGATTCTTGAAGCACTTCGTGATTATTGAGGTCAGAGTCACTGGATGGTATTCATTAGGGCACTTTGCATGTGCTTTATCTGGTACTGGGATGATGGTGTTCTTCTTGAAGCAGGTGGGGACTTTGGCTTGTAGAAGGGAGAGGTTGAAGATGTCGGAGAATACCTCTGCCAGTTGGTCCACACAGGATCTGAGTGCTCGACCAGGGACACCATCCAGGCCAATTGCTTTCCTTGGGTTGACTCCCACGAAGACCGATATGATGTCTGTAGCAGTGACAGAGGGAGCAGGTAGGTCTGGGGCTGTTGGGGTAGGCGTCACCGGGCCGCTGGCATTCTGCTCAAACCGAGCATAGAAAGCATTGAGCTGAAAATGTGTTGCTGGAAAAGCGCAGCAGGTCAGGCAGCATCCAAGGAACAGGAGAATCGACGTTTCGGGCACAAGCCCTTCTTCAGGAATCCTGAAGAAGGGCTTATGCCCGAAATGTCAATTCTCCTGTTCCTTGGATGCTGCCTGACCTGCTGCGCTTTTCCAGCAACACATTTTCAGCTCTGATCTCCAGCATCTGCAGCCCTCACTTTCTCCCCATAGAAAGCATTGAGCCAATCAGGGAGGGATGTGTCTTTGTCTGCTCTCTTGCCCTCTTTCATTTTGTATCCTATAATATTGTTTAGGCCTTGCCATAGGTGGTGGGAGCTGAAAATGTATTGCTGAAAAAGTGCAGCAGGTCAGGCAGCATCCAAGGAGCAGGAGAATCGACGTTTCGGGCATGAGCCATTCTTCAGGAATGAGGAGGGTGTGCCAAGCAGGCTAAGATAAAAGGTAGGGAGGAGAGACTTGGGGGAGGAGCATTGGAAATGCGATAGTTAGAAGGAGGTTAAGGTGAGGGTGATAAGGTGAAGGTGATAGGCCGGAGTGGGGGTGGGGGCAGAGAGGTCAGGACGAAGATTGCAGGTTAGGAAGGTGGTGCTGAGTTCGAGGGTTGGGACTGAGACAAGGTGGGGGGAGGGGAAATGAGGAAACTGGAGAAATTGAGTTCATCCCTTGTGGTTGGAGGGTTCCTAGGCGGAAGATGAGGTGCTCTTCCTCCAGTCCTCATAGGTGGTGGAAGTCTGTTTGGTTGGTATGGACCTCCAACTTGGTCCGGTACTACCCCTTGGCATTCCTGATGACTTTGCGGAGATCATATCTGAATTCCCTGTATTGGTCTGGGTCATCAGACTTGAATGCTGCCCATCTGGTCTTCAGTAGGAAGTGTATTTCCTGGTTCATCCAAGGTTTACTGTTGGGAAACACTCAGATTGGCATCTTTGGTACATGGTCATCCACCCATTTGCTAATGAAGTCTGTGATGGTGGTGACGTACTCATCTAGGTTTTCTGCTGAGTACTTGAACACAATCCAGTTCATTGGTTCCAAACAGAGATGGTCTTCCATAGCCTCAGACCAGCATTGCACTTCTTTTTGTGAACGGTCCTCCCATTCCAGCTTCTGTTTGTAAGCTGGGAGAAGGAACACAGTGTTGTGATCTTATTTTCTGAAGTGTGGGTAGGGGATGGAGCAGTAGGCCTCTTTGATAGTTGTGTAGAAGTGGCCCAGGATGTTTGGTTCTCTGGTTTGATTTAACAATTAGAATTTATGGAGTCAGTTGAAAACTTCCAGAATTTGGACGACAAGATAGACAAATGTGTGGTTGGGAAGATGATGCAGTGTAAGGATTTTAATTTTTGGAGCACTAGGACTGATGTTAGGCAGATGACGATTGTATAATCTGGACAAGCTGCAACTGAGCAGAGCCAATTCCTTGTGGATAGCTTGCTAATGCCATTGGGGAGAGTTTAAGCTAACTCAGCAGGGTTATAGGAATCAGGAGAGAAAATTAGAGAATAATAGCAGGGTCCACAAAGTGCTGGTAGAGACAAATAGAACTGGAATAGTGAGAAGCAAGTTAATATATTGAGTAATGGAGTCTAAATCAGGGGTACACTTCATGTATATGAATGCATGGGTACAATGGATAAAAGTGGGAAGTTACAGATACAGATTACTTAATGAGGTTATGATGTTGTGGCAATTTTGGCAACCTTGCTCAAGGAAGGGCAAGTCTAGATGTTAAGTATTCCTGGGGAAAAATGTTCAGAAAACAGGAAAAGAATAAAAAAGTGGGTGGGGTAGCATTTTGGTTCGGGTGAGTGTTGCAGTAATGGAGAAAGAGGATGTCTCAGAGTGTTCAAGGACAGAATTGATTTAGCTAAAACCAAAGAATTAGTCATTGCTTGATGTAATCTATAAACCACCAACTAGTGGAAAAGATGTAGAGAACCAACCTGCAAGGAATTAAAGAGAGGTATAAAGATCACAGCGTGGTTATAATGGGAAACTTTAATTATCCAAATATCGAATGGAATACTAGTAGAGTAATGTATAGTGAGTGATAAATATTCTTAGGTTATGTTCAAGAGGATTTTCTTGTTACGTCTCGTCCAACAAGAAAGGAGGCACCACTAGACCTAGGTCTTTGGAATTAAGTGGCAGTGTAGATCAAATGTCAGTGTAGGAGCATTTAGGAGGCAGTGATTGTTGCATCATAATAGTTAGGATGATGATGAGAAATGACAAAGAGCAATTGTCACAAAGCTAATGCCTGTTTCTCTAAAAGTTGTTCCTTGGCTCAAGGAGACTCTGTCCTTGATATTTTTCAGAGGGTCAATAAACCGGGCGGGGCTCCGATCAGTCTGATTTGGTACAGAGATGAAAAGGATTTTGAGAGGCCTTTTGTTTATATATAAACAGATGAGACTTCAGGCCAAAGTGGTCATGTTTTAGAAGTGACCTGTGTAATCAAAGGGGAATGGTCAGCTCTCTAGCTGAGCTGAGCAGTTTTAGTTCAGTCTTGAACTGGTTAGAAGTTCAACAGGGAGCTGTGTGGAAACTCTCTTTCTCTCTCTTTCTGCCCTTCAACTTCAACCTGTAAACATGTGTTCCATTTATACTGGTTTTTAAAGAAAGTTTGCTTATTGGGACTGTTGTGTATATTCGGAACAGCATAATTAATTCTGGTTCTTTGTGTTTCATTGTTTAATTTTGTGAATAAATTTTTGTCTGTTTTCAAATCTAGTAGTCAACCTAGCTGTCTTACTCTGGGTACTTTTCACTGTACACTTACTGAAACAAATTGCAATGTTATGGTCTGGGGCTGCCTGCTTAAGAATGTTTTCAGTGGTCTGGCCTAGTCCACAACATAATCCATAGTAAGAAAAATCAACTGGCAGAGAACTGACCCCAATTGTGCAAGAACAGAACTGGGCCAGAGAAATTGGGACCAACGTTTGGCAGGAAAATTAGTTCAAAGAGCAAATGGTTCACGTAAAGTCGAGACATATTCCCCCAGACATAAAGTACAACAAAGAAATCCAGACCTTCCTGGATTATAACAAATATAGAAATTAAGACAAAGGAAAAAAAAGTGTGCTTATGATAGGTGTCATAACCACTAGTTAGAGTACAGAGGGTTCAAAAGAAAGGTTAAAAAACCAAATTAGAGAAGCAAAGATAGATTCTGAAAAACAGTCCAATAGATAACTTTGAAATCCCTAAAGTCTTCACCAAGCTCATCGATGATAAAAGAGTGGCAAATTAAGGATTACAAATGGAGGCAAGAGACTTGGCTGAGGTTTTAAATGAAAGTTTTGCCTCTGTCTTTATCAACATGGCAAATGTTCCCCAGGCAATGGTGACAGAGGAGGGAACTTGGTCACTGGAGGTGTTTAAAATTGATAAGGAGGTGGTATTGGATAAGATATTATAACTTAAAGTTGATAAGTGGTTGGGACCAGATGAGATGCATCCAAAGGAATTGAAAGAAATGAGAGTGGAAATTGCAGAGGCATTGCATTAATCTTTCAATTGTCCCTGGGTTTAGAAATAGTGTTGGAGGATTGAAAAATTACAAAGATCATACCTTTGCCCACAAAATGGGTAAATATTGGCCTGTAATTACTAGGCCAGTCAGTTTAACTTCAGTGATAGGGAAACTTTGAGAAGCTACTATTCAGGATATAAGACCATAAGACATAGGAGCAGAAATTAGGCCATTTGGCCCATTGAGCCTGCTCTACCATTCAATCAAGGCTAACAGGATTTTCAACCCTATTTTCCCGCTTTCTCCCTGTAACCCTTGATTCCCTTGGCAATCTAGAGTTTATCTATCTTTGTTTTAAGTATACTCAACGGCCTGGCCTTCACAGCCTTCTGTGGCAATGAATTGCACAGATTCATCACTCACTCTCTAGACAAAGAATTTCTCCTTATCTCTGTTCTGAAAGGACTTGCCCTTACTCTGAGGCTGTACCCTCGGGTCCTTATCTCTCCAGCCAATGGAAACATCTTCCCAACTTCCACTCACTCCAGGGTTTTCAGTCTTCTGAAAGTTTCAATCAGACCCCCCCCATCCTTCTAAGCTCCATCAAATATAGTCCCAGAGTCCTCAAATGTTCTTCGTATGTTAAGCCTTTCATTCCTGGGATCATTTTCATGAACCTCCTCTGGACCCGCTTCAGGGCCAGTACATTTTTCCTGAAGTATGGGGCCCAAAATTACTCACAATACTCAGAGATGTCTTGATATGAGTCTACAGGATTCTTAAGGGGAAGGTGAGCAGTCAGAAGTCATGGTACACATTGATACCAATGACATAGTGAAGAAAAGAGATGAGGATATTAAAAGTGAATATAGGGAGTTAGGTTGGTAGCTAAAAGGCAGGATGAGCAGTGTAGTAATCTCAGGATTGGCTAGTGAGGCGAGGAATAGAGAACGAGTGCAGATGAACACATGGCTGCAGGACTGGTGTAGGAGGAAGGACTTCAGATGTGTGAATCAATGGGATACCTCTGGGGAAGGTGGGACCTGTACAAAGAGGATGGGTTGCATCTGAACTGGGGGATACCAATATCCTGGGAAGGAGGTTTTTGAGAGCTCTTTGGGAGGGTTTAAATTAGTTTGGCAGGGGGATGGGAACCAGAGCTATGGATCAGAGGATTAGGTGGCTGGTGAACAGCAGATACAGTGTGCAGAGAGTCTATGAGGAAGGATAGATAGTTTACAGGTCAAAGTTGCAGTCAGGGTGATGGGTTGAAGTGTGTCTATTTTAACTCAAGAAGTGTCAGGAATAAGGGTGATGAACTTAGAGCATGGATCAGTATCTGGAGCTATGATGTTATAGCCATTACAGGGATGTCACAGGGGCAGGAATGGTTGTTGGATGTTCCAGGGTTTAGATATTTCAAAGGTTATAGGGAGGGAGGTAAAAGAGGTGGATAGTGGCATCGCTAATCAGGGATAGTATCACAGCTGCAGAAAGGGAGGTCATCGAGGAGGGTTTGTCTACTGAGTCAGTATGGGTGGAAGTCAGAAAAAGGAAAGGAGTAGTCACTTTAGTGGGAGTTTTCTATAGACCCCCCAATAGCAACAGAGACACAGAGTAGCAGATTGTGAGGCAGATTTTGGAAAGATGCAGACGTAATAGTTGTAGTCATGGGGTGACTTCAACTTCTCTAACATTGTTTGGAACGTCCTTAGTGTAAACAGTTTGGATGGAGCAGTTTTTGTCAGGTGTGTCCAGGAAGGGTTCCTGACTCAATATGTAGATAGGCCAGCTAGAGGGGAGACCATATTGGATTTGGTGCTTGGCAACGAACCAGGCCAGGTGTCAGATCTCTCAGAGAGAATTTCAGTGACAGTGATCACAACTCCCTGACCTTTACTATAGTCATAGAGAGGGATAGGAGCCGATGGTATGGGAAGGTATTTAATTGGGGCAGGGGAATTACAATGCTATGAGGCAGGAACTGTGGAGCGTAAATTAGGAACAGATATTCTCAGGGAAATCATGACAGAAATGTAGAGGTTGTTTAGGGAGCACTTGCTGACAGTGCTGGATAGGTTTGTCCCACTGAGGCAAGGTTGGGATGTTGGGGTGAAGGAACCTTGGATGTCAAGAGATGTGGAACACCTAGTGAAGAGGAAGAAGGAAGCTTCCTTAAGGTTGAGGAAGCAAGGATCAGACAGAGCTCTAAATGGTTACAAGGTAGCCAGGAAGGAACTAAAGAATTAACTTCTGAGAGCTAGAAGGAGGCATGAAAAATCCTTGGTAAAAACAATGACTGCAGATGCTGGAAACCAGATTCTGGATCAATGGTGCTGGAAGAGCACAGCAGTTCAGGCAGTTCATTCCTGATGAAGGGCTTTTGCCCGAAATGTTGATTTTGCTGAAGCTCCTCGGATGCTGCCTGAACTGCTGTGCTCTTCCAGCACCATTGATCCAGAATCCATGAAAAATCCTTGGCAGGTAGGATTAAGGAAAACCTCAAGGTGTTCTACACTTATGTGAAAAACAAGACGATGGTCAGAGTGAAGGTAGGACCAATCAGGGATAGTGGAGGGGACTTGTGCCTGAAGTTGGAGGAGGTAGGGGAGGTCCTTAATGAATACATTGCTTTAGTATTCATGAGTGAGAGGGACCTTATCATTTGTGGGGACAGCATGAAACAGGCTGATATGCTCAATCAGGTTGATGTTATGAAGGAGGATGTGTTGGAAATTTTGAGAAACATGAGGATAGATAAGTCCCCTGGGCCAGACAAGATATACCCAAAGTTACCAACGGAAGTGTGGGAAGAGATTGCTGCACCTTTGGCAATGATCAATGTGTCCTCACTGTCCACTGGAGTGGTGCCAGATGATTGGAGGATGGTGAACATTATTCCCTTTTTCAAGAAAGGGAATAGGAATAACCCTGGGAATTATAGACCAGTCAGTCTTATGTCGGTAGTGGGCAAATTATTGGAGAGGATTCTGAGAGACAATATTTATGACTATTTGGAAAGCATAGCTTGACTAGATATAGTCACCACAGCTTTGTGAGGGGCAGGTCATGCCTCACAAACCTTACTGAATTCTTTGAGGATGTGACAAAACACATTAATGAAAGTAGTGCAATGAATGTAGTGTACATGGATTTTAACAAGGCATTTGATAAGGTTCTCCATGGTTGAATCATTCAGAAAGTAAGGACGCAAGGGCTACAGGGAGATTTGGCTGTCTGGATACAGAATTGGCTGGCCCATAAAAGACAAAGGGTAGTAATAGATGGAAAGTATTCAGCCTGGAGCTCGATTACCAGTGGTATTCCACAGGGATCTGTTCTGGAACCTCTGCTGTTTGTGATTTTTATAAATGACTTGGATGAAAAAGTGGAAGGGTTAGTAAGTTTTCTGATGACACGAAGGTTGGTGAAGTGGTGGATGGTGTTGAAAGCTGTTGTAGGTGGCAATGGGGCATTGACAGAATGCAGAGCTGGGCTGAGAAGTGGCAAATAGAGTTCAATCTGGAAAAGTGTGAAGTTATTCATACTGGGAGGTCAAATTTGAATGCAGATTACAGGGTTAAAGGCAGAATTCTTAGCACTGTGGAGAAACAGAGGAATATTGGGGTCCGCGCCCATAGATCCTTCAATGTTGCCACCCAAGTTGAGAGGGTTGTTAAGAAGGCATGTGGTGTGTTGACTTTTATTAGCAGGGGGATTTTAAGAGCCATGAGGTTATGCTGCAGTTCTATAAAACCCAGGTTAGACCACTCTTAGAATATTGTGTTCAGTTCTAGTTGCCTCATTATAGGAAGGATATAGTTGCTTTAGAGACGGTGCAGAGGAGATTTACCAGGACACTGCCTGGTTTGGAGGGCTTGTCTTTTGAAGAGAGGTTGAGTGAGCTAGGGCTTTTCACACTGGACAGAAGAAGGAACAGAGGTGATCTGATAGGGGTGTACAAAGTAATGAGAGGCATTGGTAGAGTAGATAGCCAGAGACGTTTTCCCAGTGCAGAAATGTCAAGGGAGCATAATTTTAAGGTGATTGGAGGAAGGTTTAGGGGAGATGTCAGAGGTGGTGGATGTGTGGAATGGACTGCCAGCAGTTGTAGTAGAGTCAGATACATTAGGGACATTTAAGCGTATCTTAGGTAAGCACATGGATGATAGTAAAATTTAGGGTATGTAAGTTAGTTTAACCTTAGAGTAGGATAAAAAGTCGGCATAACATCAAGGGCCGAAGTTCCTGTATTGTGTTGTACTGTTCTACATTCTATGTTTTAATACTCTAAATGTGGTCTGACCAGAGCCTTATAAAACCTCAGAAGTCCATCCCTGCTTTTATATTCTAGTCCTCTCGAAATGAATGACAACATTGTATTTCCCTTCCTAACTACTGACTCAACTTGTAAGTTTACCTTGAGAGAATTCTGGACTAGGACTCCCAAGTCCCTTTTCACTTCAGATTTCTGAATTTTATAATTAATAGTCACATTGGAAATGATGGATTAATTAAAAGGAACCAGCAAGGATAGGGTTAGAACATAGAACATAGAAGAATACAGCGCAGTACAGGCCCTTCGGCCCTCGATGTTGCGCCGATCCAAGCCCACCTAACCTATACTAGCCCACTATCCTCCATATGCCTATCCAATGCCCGCTTAAATGCCCATAATGAGGGAGAGTCCACCACTGCTACTGGCAGGGCATTCCATGAACTCACGACTCGCTGAGTAAAGAACCTACCCCTAACATCTGTCCTATACCTACCCCCCCTTAATTTAAAGCTATGCCCCCTTGTAATAGCTGACTCCATACGTGGAAAAAGAATCTCACTGTCGACCCTATCTAAACCCCTAATCATCTTGTACACCTCTATCAAGTCACCCCTAAACCTTCTTTTCTCCAATGAAAACAACCCCAAGTGCCTCAGCCTTTCCTCATACGATCTTTCTACCATACCAGGCAACATCCTGGTAAACCTCCTCTGCACCCGTTCCAGTGCCTCCACATCCTTCCTATAGTATGGCGACCAAAACTGCACACAATACTCCAGATGCGGCCGCACCAGAGTCTTATACAACTGCAACATGACCTCAGTACTCCGGAACTCAATTCCTCTACCAATAAAAGCCAGTACGCCATATGCCTTCTTCACCGCATTATTTACCTGGGTGGCGACTTTCAAAGATCTGTGTACATGGACACCAAGATCCCTCTGCTCACCCACACCACCCAGTATAACCAGGTTGCTAGGTTGCAATTTATCTAACTAATTTACAGTTTTTTTTTGAAGAGCTGCTGGAGAGGGTTGATGAGGGCAAAGTTGTTGAAGTGTGTGCATGGATTTCCAAAAGATGTCTCATACTGTACCATGCAATTAATGTTTGAGGAAAGTGGCAGATCATAGAAGGAAAGTGAGGAAAGCTTGTAACAGAGTTCCCATGGAATGGGTTTTGGGAACTTTGCTTTTTCTGATGTACATACATTATCCATAATGAAAGGGACCATTTCAAAGCTTGTGGACGACACAAAATGTGGGAGGGTTGTAAGTGTGGGGAAGATGGTGTAAAA
This sequence comes from Chiloscyllium plagiosum, assembly GCF_004010195.1. NCBI lineage: Eukaryota > Metazoa > Chordata > Chondrichthyes > Orectolobiformes > Hemiscylliidae > Chiloscyllium > Chiloscyllium plagiosum. The sequence continues at coordinate 44,649,716 of NC_057740.1, forward strand.
CTTCAATCAGTCATTGACAGTTTGGTGGAGTGGGTGGATTCGTGACAAATGAAGTTCAATGCAGAAAAGTATGAAATGATACATTATGTACAAGGAACATGGACAAACAGTATAAACTACATGGTATTCTAAAAGGTGTCAGGAGCAGAGAGACCAGATTGTATATGTGTATTAGTCATTGATGATGGCAGAATAGGTTGAGAGAGCTGTTAATAAAGCATATAATATTTTAGCATTCATGATGTGGGGCATAAGGTACAAGAGCAGCTTCTGCTGAGTCTGCGATAGGACATTGATAAGATCTCGGCTGGAATATTCTATACAGTTCAGAGCGGCACCAATGTGAATGCTTAGGAGACAGTACAGAAGAGGTTTAGGTAATGGTTTATGGATGGAAAACTACAGTTGTGATCGTAGATTGGAGAAGTTGGAACTCTTATCCTTGAAAAGGAGAAGGTTGAGGGGAAATTTCAAAGACTTTTTCAAAATCATAAGGATTTTGGACAGAGTAGATATGGAGAAACTGTTCCCACTCATAAAAGGATCCAGAAACAGAAGGTACAGTTTTAAAATGTTTTGCAAAGTAAGCAAATGTGAACATAGAACATTGAACAGTACAGCGCAGTACAGGCCCTAAATGTTGTGCTGAACTGTGAGCCAACCTAACCTACACTATTCCATTTTCATCCATATATTTGTCCAATGACCCATTTAAATGCCCTTAATGTTCGTGAGTCTACTACTGTTGCAGGCATACCATTCCACATTCCTACTACTCTCTGAGTAAAGAAACTACCTCTGAAATCTGTCCTATATCTATCACCCCTCAATTTAAAACTATGTCCCCTCGTGCTAGCCATTACCATCTGAGGAAAAAGGCTCTCAATGTCCAACCTATCTAACTCTCTGAATATCTTATATGTCTCAATTAAGTCACCTTTCAACCTCCTTCTCTCTAATGAAAACAGCCTCATGTCCCTCAGCCTTTCCTCGTAAGAACTTCCATCCATACCAGGCAACATCTGAGTAAATCTCCTCTGAACCCTTTCCAGAGCTTCCACATCCTTCCTATAATGCGGTGACCAGAACTATATGCAATACTCCAAGTATGGCTGCACCAGAGCTTTGTACAGCTGCAGCATGACCTCATGGCTCTGAAACTGAATTCCTCTACTAATAAAAGCTAACTCACTGTATGCTTTCTTAACAACCCGATCAACCGGGGTGGCAACTTTCAGGGATCTATGTGCATGAACACCGAGATCTCTCTGTTCATCTACAGTACCAGGAATCGTACTATTAGCCCAGAACCCTGCATTCCTGTTACTCCTTCCAAAGCGAACCATCTCGCACTTTCCCAAATTAAACTCCATTTGTCACCTCTCAGCCCAGCTCTGCAGCTTATCTATGTCCCTCTGTAACCTACAGCATCCTTCGGCGCTATCCACAACTCTACAGATCTTCGTATCATCTGCAAATTTACTAACCCATCCTTCCAAGCCTTCAGCCAGGCCATTTATAAAAAAATGGCAAACAGCAATAGCCCCAAAACAGATCCTTGTGGTACACCACTATTAACTGAACTCCAGGATGAACATTTCCTATCAACCACCATCCTCTGTCATCTTTGAGCTAGCCAATTTCTGATCTAAGCTGCTAAATTACCCTCCATATTTTGTGCAATAGCCTACTGTGGGGAACCTTACCAAACACCTTACTAAAATCCATAGACACTATGACAACCACTTTACCCTCATCCCACTTGTTCGGTCACTTTCTCAAAGAACTCAATAAAGTTTGTAAGGCATGACCGTGTTGGCTATGCCTAATCATCTTATTCCTTTCTGGATGCGTATAAATCCTATCTCTTATAAACTTTTACAACACTTTACCCACAACTGAAGTAAGGCTCACTGGTCTATAATTACCAAAGTTGTCTCTACTCTCCTTCTTGAACAATGGGACAACATTTGCTATCCTCCAGTCTTCCGGCACTATTCCTGTCGATAATGACGATGTAAAGATCAAAATCAAAGGCCCTGCAATCTCCTCCCTGGCTTCCCAGAGAATCCTAGGATAAATCCCATCCAGTCCAATGGACTTATCTATATTCACACTTTCCAGAATTGCTAACACCTCCTCCTAGTGAACCACAATCCTGTCTAGTCTAGTAGTCTGTATGTCAGTATTCATCGACAGCATTGTCTTTTTCCAGTGTGAATACTGCTGAAAAATATTCATTTAGGGCTTCCACTATCTCCTGGGACTCCACAGACAACTTCCCACTACTATTCTTGATTACCCCTAGTCTTATTCTAGTCATTCTTTTATTCCTATTATACCGAAAGAAAGCTTTCCTTGATCCCATCTGCCAAAGACTTCTCATGTCCCCTCCTGGCTCTTCTTAGCTCTCTCTTTCGGTCTTTCCTGGCTAACTTCTAACTCTGAAGTGCCCTAACTGAGCCTTCATGTCTCATCCATTTGGATACAGAACTGGCTCAAAGGTAGAAGACAGAGGGTGGTGATTAGATTAGATTAGATTACTTACAGTGTGGAAACAGGCCCTTTGGCCCAACAAGTCCACACTGCCCCGCCGAAGCACAACCCACCCATACACCTACATTTACCCCTTACCCAACTCTACGGGCAATTTAGCATGGCCAATTCACCTGACCTGCACATCTTTGGACTGTGGGAGGAAACCGGAGCACCAGGAGGAAACCCACGCAGACACGAGGAGAACGTGCAAACTCCACACAGTCAGTTGCCTGAGGC